>NC_054702.1:75441760-75594260 GCF_016097555.1 Gigantopelta aegis | reverse complement strand
TCTGTCACTTTATAGTCCAAATTAAATCACACTCTGTCGGTCTATCTCTGTCTGCACTCGAACTCTCTTTCTCCAGTCACCTAGTCGTGCAGACAATATAGGTATACCCTATATCCGTCTAGACAATTGGTATATATAGATAGTGTGCAGACAGATAGACCGACAGAGAGTGATTTAATTCGGACTATAAAGTGACAGGGATATGTATATACATCTGTGTGTGCGTGTGTGCGCGTGTATGCTTGTTCACAATACGTTAAGGTATTTAGGTCATCATACATTGCTCAAATACTTGTGTTAAAGGTTACAATTGCTTGCTTAGAAATGGAGAATACTATAAAAGTGGCTGTTAGATACAATGTACCTTTGATGCATATAATTATGTTACAATTATTTGTTTGAATATGGCCACGACATAAATTATTCTATATTCACCCAACCATTCTTGTGTTGAAAAATATCTTTTAATAATAAGATAATGCAGACAATGTGAATACTTGCGTGATAGTGCACCTTTATTTGGAATGCTCTCCGGAAAATAGAAATATAAATGATTATGTTTTTAAAACAATCATTTGTATATAATTACAGGAGATATGTAAATGTAATATTTTTAAATTTTATAAATGTCGTATTTTTAAATTTTATAAACTCTTTAGAAAAACAAGAATTCAAATGAATTAAATGTCTTTTCTCCACCAATTTTTTTTATCATTGCACTGTGATGGACATTCATAGATGCAACTATAAACCAAGTTTCAATGACTTAGGATTTATAGTTATAGTTTGTGACAAACTGACCTAAACGCAAAACTACTTTAACTCAAAAATAACACTGTTGGAAAAGTAATACTTACATCTCTACTCTGCTTTGTAAAGGTAAGACCAAAAAAAATGCAGTGACCAATATGACTTTTACTAAAACCCTACAGGAAGAGCACATAAATGTACATTTTGAATGTGTGCAATTCAATCATACCTATGATACAACACTGGAACACAAGCTGTTTTCATTTACTTTTATTATAACAGTTTATTCTGAGTAGTCTGGGCATCACAATGAGACAGTACAGAAACACAGGCAATGAAGCAACATCCATGACGAGGAACTAGTCCACAGAAGAATATTACAACAACAAATATCACCGACAACATTTAATCAAGAAAGACAAATGGTGACGAAGGCTGGGCCTATGTAGGGGAGATACAATATAACTTTACACATCAACTCCTCCCAAAGTTAAAAATTGTTTTAAAACTTCCCCAAAACATTATCAATGCAATGGTGGACAAAAGATGGATTCAAATAACATGCAAATTGAATGGTGTAGATCTAGTTGCTAATTCGGAGCCCGAGACCAAATTTTAAAGCAAGGAACTCCCAAAACATGAAACAGGCATCTAGTATGAAAAATCTAATTATAATTTTTTAAAGAAAAAAGATTATGCAGATATTGGAATATATCAAACTAATGATATATTTTTGTAAACATGTCCACATAATTTAATACAAAGTTCCACACAGGATGTCCAGAATCTGCATAACATTTGCAATATATTTCTAACAAACCATTTGATTATTATTGTAAGAGAATTAAAAAAATGTCTTGCTCAATCTGAAGAAATTATAACCATCTAAGGTTTTATGTCTAGGAATTCCCCTAATAAACACATCATCGAGACTTTCCACAGAACATCTGTATGAGATAATCTATTATTATTTATATATTATTGTTACAAAGCTTGACTAAGTAGCTGAACTAATAGTAAATTATAACTAAAACTGCAAGTCAAGACTGTGTTGCTTTATGAGGACCTGTGAATTACAATCAAATTGGACAAATATTTCAAAAATACCAAATACAATTAATTAAATATTATTTTTAGTTTTTTAAAATGTCTATAAAACAAAACAAATAATATATATGTGAATTTTTATATAGAAAATAAATAGATTTTGTTTGTTTTCCAAATATCCTAATGTACTAAGTATAACTATACATACTATTTTGGAGGAAAAAATTTAAAACATTAAATTTATTTTTAAAAATAAAAATGTAAATATGTATTTGGATATTTGTGTCTAAAGCATCAAATAATTCTTATTATTAACACAAGTCTTCATAAGCAGAGTAAACAAAATTAACACATAGTTTTATGGATGTATACAAGAACAAAATGCCGAATAACTCATGTGAGTAAAAACATATCAGCATCAAAAATCAAAATTTGACCAATGCATTATTTTTACAATATTTACAAGTACAAATTTAATTATTGCAAACAAATACAAATGTTGACACAAACTGACATTAGTTGCATGAATAAGAAGCCTGCCAACAAGAAACCACAAATGGATGTAATGATATTACTAAACAATCAATTAAACATTGTGAATTTTTACTTTATGTCCTATTGTAAAAACACTGAAAATACTTAGGTTGTAAAATTCTGAATATGTAATATGTCAATTTATCACATCATCAACAAAAAAAGAGACTTGAATCTGTAATTTGTAAGCAATTTATAGATATACTGAAAAACAATATTTGTCAATCTTAATTGTTATTATAGTACAAAACTTTCTTGCTACATCCTTCAAACAGAGCTAATGCTGACAAAATTACTTTATATTTTTTTTTTATAAATTATGCAAAGAAAAATAACTGTTTGATCAAATTGTCTGTTTACTAACTTGTTCATGAAGTAAAAAAAATCCATGTATTTGCACACCAACTGAACTCTGCATGGCATAATAGATTGGTACTGCCAACAACAATTACAAAAATTAACATTAATGTAAATAATGTAAATATCAGTACTGAATTTCTCAAAATATACAAATAAGTATTCTTCTGCAATATTTACATATTATTTCAAAATAACAAACAGTATATACACATTAGAAAAACTAGAAATTTTCTTTCAAAAAGATTTAGGCATCTCTGAAATCTGTTACACAAAACTTTTATTTAAAATAATATATTCCTTTTCATGTTAAATACATTGTATGTTATTGTGTTTTATACATGTATGTATTGTGTATTATGCATATATATATATATATATATATATATATATACTATGTATTATACTGTATTATTATAGCACAGACACTAACAATGTTTAACACATGTATTGCATCTCATTATTAATTGTGTGATGTGCTATACAATACTAAATACTATAAATTTACACTTTGTAACAGTTGATAACCAACTAGTAATAAACAACATGCATAATATATTTTGTCAACAAAATAACTAACCGTAGTACTACCCTGACTGTTTTATGTTCTCGAAAAATGCTGATATTAAATATTAAATTAAATTGTTTGAAAATTAAAATAAAAACAGCATAGAAAAATACCACTTTTGACTAACCTTTTTGGTATTGAATAATTATACCCTAGTGGAACACAGGCTAAGTGTAGTTTAAACAAAAATCAAAAACGTCTTTTGTATACGTGTAAATATGTTTTAAATATATTTTACATTTTCTTTTGTTTATCAAAGAATATTATAATTGTGGATAATAAATTAATGAAATTTGTAGCATTATATTATACAAGAAACATAAGGCATACACAAGGTATACACTAAAAAATGGTAACATTGCAGGTGCAAGAAATGATAGCAATACATATATACAAAAAAAATGGTAACACTACTGGTGCCAAAAAATAATCCATTTTTAAAATCTACCACATACAAAACATTTGGTCAAATCTACATTGCTGATAAGAATACAGCACTGAAAGTTTAGGGCTATTTTAGAAATGATCAGCGAGTAGTGATTTGATCTACTAACTGTTTTAATGCCTTTAACTCCCTTTTTTGAAGATTTCTTCAAAAGCCCCTATTTGAAAAAGATTGTCATTTTTATTACACAATCACCTGCAATGATATGACTAGATAAACATATATTGCATTTGTCACTGACAGTGTAAAGTCTGTCACATGATATTAACTATGTTTTATCAGCTATAAATGTTAGTTTGTTTTAATCCAGGTGAATTTATTAGCGTTATTTAGAGGGTTTATTAAAAATTTTAAAATTATTTTATTACTTTTAGGCCGAATAGAATATTATGTGTGGTTCCAATTACATAAGCCATTGTATAAACCTTTTTTAAAGACTGAAATATTTTATATTAAGATATATGTAGCAAGAGAGCAAGGTGTTCCTTAAGTTTTAATTATATTTAATATATTAATTTTTTTAATATATTAATCTTAACTTTGGCCATAAAATTAATATAGATGTGTCTATGTGATATAAAACAAAATGATTAAACACCATGAAACTAAGTTTTTATATCTACATGTATATGTCTAGTTTGATATCCAACAATAAAACAAAGTTAAACAAATTAACATTACAATACACACAAAGAAAACAGATTGTCACACGAATAAGCATGTTTCCATGTGTTCACGGTTTTCATCTTTAGGTGCTACAAAGTATTTGGCTTGGATCTGAGACTTTCATGGGTTTATTTTGTGGTAAAATTGGCAAAAACAATTAATGATATAGAGTATGCTTTCATTTAAGGTCCAAAGTGTAATATATTCACAATTTAATTCTAAATTTAGTATTGTGCAAAAGTTAAATAAACAAAAACTCTGCTTGTTGGTGATATCAATTTAGAACTTGGTCAGTGGGCTTTCCCTTCCCCTTTTTGTGTAAAGTTTGTTTTGTTTATTGGTACCACTAGAGCAGACTGATTATTATTATTCATCGGTTATTGGATGTCAAACATTTGGTAATTTTGACATATAGTCTTAGAGAGGAAACCTGCTACATTTTTCCATTAGTAGTGCTCAAGGGATCTTTTATATGCACCATCCCACACAGGATAGCACATACCATGACCTTTGAAATATAAGTTGTGGAGCACTGGCTCAGCAATAAATAGGCTAATGGATTCACCAACAGGGATCGATCCCAGACCGACCGTACATCAAGTGAGCATTTTACCACTGGGCTATTTCCCACACTATTTTTTTGTGCGATTTTCTTTTTAAAATGTGTTTGTGCAGTGTTTGTGTTAGGGACCACAACTATTATTTTGTTTGGCCTTATTATCATTATTTTAATTATTATTGTTACTATTTATTTATTTATTTTATGGAATGAGGCCACTCAATGTTAAAATACTTACTTCATGTTGCTCTGGATAAATGGTGAATGTCACTCAGATAAATAAGGAAGTATTAGTAACCAAGAATTCAATATGATTTAACCAACATAGCATGTAAGTAAGTGTGAAATAATGTCCTGATGTTTGATTATTACATGTCATTTTATTTAAGAATACTTTTTCACTGCTGATTTTGAAATTATTTAAAAGATAAGCTGCACAGTCAGTTAAACTGAAAAGTATACTTAGCATATATAGTATACATATTAGTCCCTAAAAGAACATTATAAGTAAGAACAACAAGTATCTTATTAATGTGAATATGTACACTAAAATGTAATGTTATTTATTGATGTATTTTTAATAAGGCAATTTTTTCAAATTTTTTTCTTTGGGTGTCACAATCATACTGTGTGTACCAAAAAACATAAAATGCAGATGTGCAAAACAAGATCTAAAACGTCACAAAATATAAAGCATGACAAAATAAACCATACTATTATTTCACCAATTTCCAGTATACACTTAAAAAGTAGCAAAATCACAGCTGCATGTTTTTTAATTTTGACAAAATAATGTAAATCATTTTTTTTTACTTTTTTGACCCAGCAAAAAAAGGTAGTTTGCAAGGTAACTGAAGTTCTAATAAAGAACAGTTTATAAATATCAATGCACAATTTCCTTCTATTAGATGCAATTAATAACTGACTTTGTGATAATGAAATTCATCCGACTTCAAAATTTTGTTGACATAAATTATACTTCAAACTTACTTTTTATTTAATACTTCTATTTTCATTGTACAGTAAATGTATATTTTAAATGATTTTAATGCCAGAAAGGATGGACGACTAATGTTTCTAAAATACAACTAACACTGTAGAATTTAAATGAGCAAACTATTGTTTAATATCAGTTTGATTTTAGTGTTTGATTATAATCTAGAATAGTAATAAATTGCACCTACAATGTATAGACATTCCCAGTCTGGAGCTCCATGCGGTAAGACGTGTTTGTTTCGCTTGTGCACACTGCACGTGCTTTCGTGTGCTCGACTTGGGGGTCCTTCATTTCGTTGTTTTTGTCAGCGAAATGAAGTTTACTACTGGGATGTATGCGGCCATTGGAACTGATTGAACGCTGGAACGCTTCTCGTTTCGACAGTCTGCACCACCAGGATGGATTCTTTTTTAGCGAGATTCCTTGCCTCCACGTCATTTCTGTCTGACTGTCGACTTGGTTTTTTTCGTGACTCGTATGACGGCCATTCTGCAGAACGCCACAGTTGTTCGCATTTAGTCTCTACATGTCCGAGCCTGTCCTAGCAGCACTGGAAGATTGACCGCCCTACTCTAAGAAGAAATAGGAAGCGGGGTCGGCCCCTACTACTCTTTTTCTAGACTTTACCTTGCTTTATAGTGATACCATCTCGTATCCTCCGGAGTCGGGCCTGTCCGCACCACTACACCAACCCATGATGACTGGACTATACCCTAGTCTGATACTCTCTCTCATTCAGACGGATCCGGCTTCTCAAGATCTGTATTTCAGCACAGCACTAAACCTTCAACGTCTATCGACAGTTAATCTAGGGGTTTTCTTGACGGAATGCAACCCATCCTGTCCCTTTAAGCTGTGCACCCAAACGGCCTTAACGAGGCCACTCGCGTGGACATATCGATCGGACTTTAAACTTTTGGATCTGCGTTCAAAATTTTATGTCGAAATTACTTTAAAAAAAAAAAAATTATTAAATAGTCCGATCCTCTCTTCTTTCTCTTATTTAGTTTTGGACTGTCCTTCTAAAATGCTCCAAATTATGTAAATATTCGGCTGAGCAGTCAATTCTTTTTATTTTTGGCTTGTAACCTTTTTATTTTTTTATTAACTTTTTTACTAATTGCTATTTTCAAAATTCTGCCCATTTTCACCCCCCCCCCCCCCCCCCTCCATCCCCAGTCAGGCCACCGATCTTATCGGAGGTTAGCCTCGGGATGGACATGTTCGAAACCCTAGTGGTATATGGGCACGTTAAACTAGTTATCATCATACAATGTATAAATTATACCTACATATATATATCATACCTACATTTAAATTTAATGCAAACATTATATACATGTATATACAATTTGACCACCAATTTTGTTATTCAAATGCAGTTAATAAATCTGAATATTGAAAAAGCTTCAGATAAAACAACAAATATTTGAGCTTATTGAGATTACTGTGGCAGAAAATAATTTATTTTGTAAACACAAAGCAATAAAAAGCAGATCTTGGTTTGTGGTTGCCAGTCAGTGTCCTAGCTAGAATTACAGATGCTGATTCATAGCTATAACCAGTTGATATTAGCAATTAATAACAATACAGATTTATAGCTATACCCAGTAGATATTAGCAGTTAATAACAATACAGATTTATAGCTATACCCAGTAGATATTAGCAGTTAATAACAATACAGATGTATAGCTATACCCAGTAGATATTAGCAGTTAATAACAATACAGATTCTATACAATAGAGATAAAGAAACTTACAGAAGTGCATCACAGCTTCAACTAATTTCATATTTTCCTTTCCCAAATCTACTATTTTTCTACCCATATTTATTAACATTTTATTGGTTTGCTGCCTAAATTATCATTCTGCTTTATTTTGTTTTTCCTCTACCTTGTTTTAGTACTTTACTATTTTACCACACCCATATTTATTACCAAGCCTAAAACTACATTATTAACCTGTTTATATTTATTATCATACTGCTCCATTTGTTTTCTGCACAACCTTTGTTGCCCAAGTTCTCTTACTCTTAGTTACAGGCACTCTGTCATTTGTTTGCCTAAGTTACTCAGCTGTTCAACTTTGGGGTTTTCTTGCTGCATTTATTACTATGGAATTTCGCCTTAGATCCCCCTTCTCTACTTACTTTTGCTACCAAAATGTACTAGTCTTTATTTTTCTTAGATTCCTACCCTACTTTATATTATTTTCTTGCCTTCTTTGGCATTCTTTTAACTTCAGTGTTTCCTTGCTACATATCTTAATATTCTGTCTTACAGGCTTTGGTTCTGCTTGCTACTGAAACCTAGCTAGGACAGTGACAGGTCACTAGGTAGTGAAAGGCACTTACAACATTAAGCAAAATACAAAAATACATTAGGATGAAAGCACAGGCAATGGTGCTACAAGCACACAGGTATCACAAAATACAACAAAATACAGAAATACAGTCGCATTAGGCTATATATCAGAAACTTTATAAAACATTATCCTACTAGGTGTAGTAATTTGTTTAATAAATATTTGTTATATTGTTTGCCATGTAATTTCATATTTTGTATTGTATGTATTGTTATATGTTCTTAGACCCAATAAAACATGGGCTACTCTTTCCGATTAGCAGCAAGGGATCTTTTATTTGCGCTTCCCACAGACAGGATAGCACAAATCATGGCCTTTGTTGAACCAGTTATGGATCACTGGTCGGTGCAAGTGGTTTACACCTACCCATTGAGCCTTGCGGGGCACTCACTCAGGGTTTGGAGTCGGTATCTGGATTAAAAATCCCATGCCTCGACTAGGATCCGAACCCAGTACCTACCAGCCTGTAGACCGATGGCCTAACCACAACGCCACCGAGGCCGGTCGTTTAAGTTTGATTTTGAAATATGATAGATTACAAAACCTCCAACTAAAACCAACTATACAATATCATGTAATGTTAATAATGTCACCCAAACAAAGTATCATTATGGTACATGAGATTGGTGACACTCATATTTATTAAGGCAGTGTTGGGGATATTCAAGTTCATTTCACACCAAAAAGTTGGAATTTAAAAAAGAAAAGTAATTCACTTTAATACTTTTCTTTAAAAGTACCTATCATAATGAATGTGTATGTAAAATTTTACCCCAAAAATAAAACAGGTAAAAAAATAAAACAAAAACAAAACAAAAAAACCCATGAAATTTTGACATTCAATTTGGAAGAAAAACTCATGGCATTATTTTGGCTTGGGCACTAGAGCCAAATATTAGAATTTAGAGAGATGGTTGATAAATACTTGAAAAAAATATGTTTACTAAAATTAAGTTTTTTGGCATTCCAAATTAAGAATACTGCTATACTGCTCAACACTAATGTGGATGCATAAATGCTTGTCATTAAAAGTAGGTGAAAGTTCTATATATATAATAGTACACGCTTTCTATTCAATAGTTACAACTGTAATGTATTGTGCTTTGTGACTAGCATCTAGTAAATTTACATGCATGCATGCACACAGGCACACACACACACACACAAAACCCTGTACAGCCACCCAGTGTTTTGACCTTTATTTTTTACCTGGAGTAACAAATGTTTAAAAAAGATTTTTAGTATAGTTTTGACCTTGACAAATCAATACATGTACTATCAACAACAGTTTAGAAATATTTAGTATAAAGATTTTTAGAAGAATTTTGATGTTGACGAATACTATCAACAACATTTTTGAATTTGTAAAGTATTGTAAACTATCACTTGTCACTTTTTGATAGATAATCTCTTTAAAATTCTTCAATATTTTGGTGTTATGTATAATGTGCAACCTTGTACCGGTATATTTTTTAAGTGTGCATGAATCTTTCATAATATGGTTTGATTTCACATTAATCATAATTAATAACTAAATTATTTATATTCAAATTTAATGAGGGGATATATTATTAATGTTGCTATTTTGCATTATGTTTTAAAAAAAAGTATATTCATAAATTTAAAAAATATTCAAGCAATATAGTCTATAACAAACAGAACTCAGCTGTTAAACGTAGAATGATATTGCCTCACAAAACAGATTCAATAAACATTCAGGCTTCTATCAATGCAGTGTGTATGTCTCTTCATATCTCAGCAATATAAGTGGAACAACATTAATTCAGGTACAGAAATTCAAATGAATTTTATATACATATAAAAAATCATATAATTACATACATGTACACAAACATTTAACTGCATATCTACCAGCTGAGGGTTTTGTATTCTTACTTTGTGCAGCCCAAGACTATAGTAATTTTAAATGGTTAAATAATTCAAATATAATTTCATCATTTTCACCTATATTCACTATTTACAATATGTTTTTTGTAACAAATGTTTATAATCTGAACAATATGGTTAATAAATAACAATAAATAACTCAGAAATATACAAATAGATCATTAATAAACTAGATAGTAAAAGGTAGCAAAAAGTATATACTTCAAAATAGACTACACTGTGTTAGACTGTAAATGTTTTCTTATACAGGTTATGTACCAACAAATCACTTTAATTTAATGTCATAACAATCAAACTGGAATGTACAGGGAAAAAACATGTTGATAAAAATCAAACATCTAAACAAAACAAAATTGATCACAAAATAATACAATAATATATAGCATACAATGACTGGAATTGGGGGGGGGGGGGGGGGGGGGGGACAATATTTACAAACAAAGCATGTACGTAACATGTAAATAGTACTAATATTCAAAGTAGATATGAGTAACCTGTACCATTCCAAAAGGATACATCACAATGGCATACATTTAATGTGATCACATGTGTGCAATATCATAGCACAAAAATATAGAGAACATCACAACAAATGGTATTCTATGTAAGCAGAAAATATCCATATAATTAAACCTTTTACATATCCATAATTAAAAAGCCCAATTTGTATTACATTTGCAACAGCATTTTTTATGACAATTGAGGAATATATTTCAAAATTTCATAAAATTAAAGCCATAATAATTGAAATGTCTGATATTGTATTGTAAATAGAAGAAAACAATTTAGTATTAACTGATTTACTGCAAAAACAGTACCAATCAAAACATTATTTAAAAGGAGAAGAACGCATACCTGAAAATCTACGGCATAAGTTATGGCATTCCATCAAATTCCATACAATAACAGAACTGTTAATGTGTACTATATTCTGACTATAGTCATTCTAGATAAATGTATATATTAAACTGTTAATGTGTACTATATTCTGACTATAGTCATTCTAGATAAATGTATATATTAAACTTGTTGTATTTTTGCTCGTTTTAGTACTTTGAATCATAACAATAATTAAACAAGAAAATATATACGAGCATCATATAATACACCCTTTAGGCAATTCTAAACTAGTTAACTTCAGTGTAATGACCAATTTTGTGCTCTCACAGAAGCCAATAGAAACAAAAAAACGACACTGCAAATAGAAACAAAAAAACGACACTGCAAACACTTAACATATTGTTTAGAATTTTATTTCATGGGTTAGCAAAAATAAAATCTCACGGACTATGTCTGAGGCAGAGATACAATTCTGACCATGATAATTATTTTTTTATAACAATGCTGTCATTTATCTACTAAACATTCTAAACATAATAACTGACAGGTTTGTATAAATGAAAGTATACCTACAGTATAAATATAGTTTTACAACTGATTGGTCTCAATTAGATTATACAAAATGATTGATAGATTATGGCATTGAAGTTTTGGTATCAACACACTTATGAGAACAGACTGGTGTATATTATGGTATTGTTTGCATATTGTGTGCCTTAAACCTCTGGGTATTGGTTTATACAAATGGTTATTGACTTCTGGTTTTAAAATAATTGACACAAATAATTACTACTGTCTGGTTTCTACACATTCTTCACATACAGGGCTTTACCCAGTGGGGGATGTCAGGGGGATAGATGTACCCCAGGAAAAAGAACAAATTTCTTTTCCTTTTAATCTACCTGGAGATGACCTATTTCTGCACCCCAATTCATTTTGTACAGCCACCCTACTCATTTTAGACTAGGTAAGGTCCTAAAATACATATAGCATAACTATTACTGGTTCATGCAAACATTACTTAAAAAATGCAATATAATTATACTAGTAAACATTAATGAATCTAGAATACTTGAAATAATTGGTTTTATAATGTATTCTTTTGCATTTATTCATCTAGCATTAATGAAGAACTGTCACGTACACAGAGAATAAACATTAGTAGAGAATAACCTAGTGCAAAAACATCTGAATGTTCAGAAGAAATGAAATGAATGTATGTATGTGAATATCAGTCAGTTATCAAACTAATGAACAAACTGATGAGAGAAGAGACTAATGGAAACATTTAAAAATAACCTTGATTGATTAGTGAATAAATTGATGACAAGACTAGTAGAAAAAAGTAAACAATAGACTAGTGAAAAAATGGTAAACGACTAGTGACAATAACTGATGACAGATTAGGTGAAAAAACTTGTAGATCAAACTAGTGAAAAACAATATAATTATACACTAAATATAAAGTAATGATGACTAGTGAAAAAACCCTGATGATAGACAAGTGGATATACTGAAAGTCTAAACTATACTAATGTCCAAAAGAAATAATACCAATACTCTGAGAGACTTCAGAAGAAAACCCAAAATATGTGGCATGTTTAAAACCTATATATTCACGAGAGTGGTGTTTTGCCATATGAGGGACACAATTTCATTCCATAAAAGCAGAAACATATTTAACCACCATTTTATTTCCATTATCCAAATTATAAAGGAAATTAAATCAATTTGTCTTGGTATAGTTTCTTTTGGATGTCGGTATATAATCAGTTATTGAGATAATTTGATGAAAGAATAAATTATTAAATAAAAAAACAGGCTATATTTCAGTTTGAACTTTTCCTGTGGAATTCAGACAAATACATTTGACAATCTGATGATTCATACATCATTAAAATTATATCACCATGAATTGATACTTGGCTGTGTGTATCTGAAATCTTCCATGTAAAAACAACTGTAAATATCTTGCATTAATTAAGAGTAACAGAACTAGCCTAAATATATGTACAATGGTTTAATAGGAAAATGGTTTATTGCAATTCATCAAGCCCTTACATCCCATTTATATTGTGTTTCTTCCTTTACTGCAAATAGTATTTGCTAGAATATTAAGTTAAAGAAAAGCAACATTTGTTTAAGGGACACCTCAAGCAATATAATGATCTTACATTTAAAAACTTTCAGAGACGAAAATTGATAGTTTTTTTCTGGCTTGAAATAATCTTACAAGAATAACATCTTTTTACTTTTAATCTAAATTACTAGAAAATCTAGATTTAACAAAAAATCACACATACACACACACAATAGAAAATACATATCGTCAACAATATTTACAACTGCAAATTGCATCCCAAATGACATTGACAATATTCCAATATGGAAAGAAAAAATCCTTGATTGCAATGTAATAACATTAGGTGAAAACTAACAACACAAATATCTAACATACGTGAAATGATGTTACATGATAAAAAAAATCTTGTAAAATTATGTTGTAGTTTCAGTGCTAAGAAACAACATTCAGACACATGTAAACTATTTGTTAAAACTGCGTATGACATCTTGATCTTCCTTTACTGCATAGACCTTAACTCATCCAGGTCAAAAACATATATGAAAAATGTGTTATTTAAGTTCAATGTCCCTTTTTCCCAGGAGAATACTGAAAATATCACATTGCTCTGTCCACTCTTTGAATGCCAAACCTACAATATTGTTCTTTAATACCGGTATCCAAGCATTATTATGATGATAAACATTTATTGTAATAAACCTTTATATGCTACAGAACCTTGCTACTTGTCAGCTTGTATGCTATAGGTTTTAATTTAGGGTCAGTACAGGGCTCAACTTAATTGGCAGCACTGATGGCAATTGCTGTAGCTGTGATATGAACTGCTGTAGTTGAAGGGATAATGTCTGGTTTTTAATTTAGTATTTATTGTTTGCAAAAGTTACTGCAGATAGGCCCAGAATTGTTATAGGTGAGCATTTTGCCAATGACTTTCTTAATAAATCTGTATATTCGAGTCCTACATTATAAAAACTGAATTAAATTAGTGGTAAATAAAACAAAATTTGAACATGATTCAAGACTTATTACAGAAAAAAGCATGTCCTTTATAATAAGTTAATGTTCAAAGGTGCATAAAATGCCTGCACAGAATGTATTTGTGTAACTGATAATTATTGGCAATCGTTGGCAACAACTGACCATTGTTAGTTTCAAGTATCTCCGTACAAACAACATACAAGTTCTCTGACCCATACACTCATTAAATATCACCAACAGGTTAAATGCAGTAATAACACACATTTGCTCCAAGATTTATATGGCCATTTGTTGTCACCAGATCTTCTTACAGAGATCATATGTAGTTACCGACTAATACACTTTTAAAATATTCGTTAACAATCACCGACAGTCAAAATGCAATCCGGACAACAGTGATGGTTTGTCTCAAAGTTACATGGCTGTTAATTGCTCCTGAGAATTAATCTTGTTTGCATTTACGTAGGAATCTTTATCTGGGATTGTCTTTTCTTCAACTTCAGGTGAAGTTTTTTCTGGAAATGTATTTTTCTCGTCACTGTCAGGCAGATGGACTGGCGATTCAGTTTCTGAGGTCTTCTCGTCAGCTGTCTGTGCTGGTTGGTGCATCGGTGAAGTCTTTTCAGAATCGGAGAATGACGATTTGACAGGTGACGATTTTGAAGGTGATGATTTTTGTGGAATGGCTGGGCAAACATCCTCCTCTTCATCAAATGACTTTGGCAACAGATCTTTGTACTCTTCTTTAATTTTTTTACACTTCTCATTGAATTCTTCACTATATGATACAAGAACCTAAAAAAAAAATAAATCACAAAATGTTTTATAAACACCAGGCCAGGACTAGGAAGCAGACCTATTTATTATATCTTTAAAAACAATTCATTCACTAAGCTTTATAAAAATGTTATGATCTTATTTTATTTGTTTACCTAATTTAATTTAGAATCAATTTATTTATTATTATTTATTTATTATGTTTGTTTCTTTAATTTTTTAAATTTTAAAATAGTCAACGTTTCAAAATGGGTTTCTCAAGTTCCCATAAAATAAGTAAAAGAAGTTCCACAGGTAAGAGCTGGTTATGTGTATAACAGAATGGTTTCATGTATGAGACAGCTTGACGATTTAACTCCTTTTTATTTTGGCAGGCAAGTTAATTTTTTTTTGAATCAAACATAATGAAAGAAAAGAAAGAAATGTTTTATTTAACGACGCACTCAACACATTTTATTTACGGTTATATGGCGTCAGACATATGGTTATGGACCACACAGATTTTGAGAGGAAACCCACTGTCACCTCTACATGGGCTACTCTTTCCGATTAGCAGCAAGGGATCTTTTATTTGTGCTTCCCACAGGCAGGATAGCACAAACCATGGCCATTGTTGAACCAGTTATGGTTCACTGGTCGGTGCAGGTGGTTTACACCTACCCATTGAGCCTTGCGGAGCACTCACTCAGGGTTTGGAGTCGGTATCTGGATTAAAAATCCCATGCATCGACTGGGACAAATATAATGTACAACAACAACAACAAACAAGAAAACCCCACATTAAGTGATCCAACAAAATCTTACCATTTCTTTTTCCTTCTCTAGTTCCTTTGCCACTTCATTCAATTTTTCTTCAAGCTCCTCTTGTCGTTTTTCCAGTATATCTTTCAACTAAAATAAGTGTTAAAAGCAGAATGTTTTACCAGTATCTAAATTATACAAACTTAAAATGTTTGGGTGATATACTTTTATTTTTGTATTCTTATGTTTTTATGTACAGTGAGATACAGAAAAATGACTTCTCAGCAAGAGGCTTCATTTAATTACATTTTTATTAATTAAACCAAGATTGACTAATACATGTGTATTAAAAATGTTTTTAAATCAACAAAAGTGTAATGAACACTAGATTTTTTTTTATATATACTAAATGTCTAAATTATTTGGCTAGTTACAAATTAAAAACTATTTTTTAAAGAATTAAAATAAAAAAACCCAGTAAGAAAACATGTATTACCCTTTGTCTTTCCTGAACAGCCAAGAATACATGTTTTGTTTGAACTTCTCGTTTGATCCTGCAAAAATAACATACAAGACCATCCACTTATTGGCCATGTTTTGTAGTTTCATTTGTTGGTCTTTGCAAACAGTTTGGCACTTTATCTTTATTGAAGCTTAAAATTATGTTCATGTTTAATACAGCAGAAATATCTTAAAACAGTCACAATACTTATACATTTCAGTCTACTCTCGGGCTTTAATAAAGTCTCTGTGCTTACTAAATTTAAAATCTTAAATACTTCTATAAAAATGTTTTAAAAAGCAAACCGTTTTACCAGTATTCAAACTACACAAGTTTCAAAATGTTTGGATCATTCATTTTTATTTTTATATTCTTATATTTTAATATATAGTGAGATACAGCATATCTCAAAATAGCTTACAGTCAAGTCTATCAAAACAGAATTAAGTTTGGAGATTTTGATAAAAACTTGAGTCTGGACTTAAATGTTTTCTGAGCACAACCCACATTTTGTGTTGGTCCCAAACTGGTTATCACATTTGTTTAGTCTGGATACAAATATGTCACAAATAGAGTAGATAACAGCATCAAAATGATATTTAGTTTTTTCCCCTAAATGCACCAAATGATGAATGTTGCCATTACCTGGACAGTTCGGACTTATCCTTGTGTTTCCTGGCCAGTGTCTTCATGTGGTCTCTGCTCTGTTGGTCCATGCGTTTCTTGAGCTCGAAAACCTCGCGGTCGTACAGCTGCATCAGCTGCTGCTTGTGCTGGGAATGGTTGGCTATCATCAGATTCTGAAGAACTCCATAGATGTGTTCATGGTGTCGTATATAGATGTTCATCTCCGCACAATACAGATCAATGTTTTTGGCAACCAAAATCTGGGCATGTGACTGCTTCAACTCTTTGTGCTGAAAGAAAGTCAACCGTTTTCTCACCATGATGTTTTATTTTGAAAACAGGTTATCAGTAGTAGTTGTAATTGGAAAAATTAACTGACGAGTCTACAAGGAAGTTAATCCATCATCCAATACAGTGATGAATATAAAATGGAGGCCAATCCAATACATTTATTTTTCGATAATTTGTATTCTGAATTTGCTGAAGTGTTCTCAAAAGACACAAACTGCCATTTTTAAAACTATATAAATCAAAACTGCATATTATCCACACACTCCACAACTGATACATCAAAGGCTGTGGTATGTGCTGTCCTGTGTGAGGGTAAGTGTACATTAAAAAATCTCTTGCTGCTATTACAAACATGTAGTGGGTTTCTTGTAAAGACTATATGTTAAAATTACCAAATGTCTGACATCCAATAATTAATTAATTATCAATGTTCTCTAGTAGTGTTGATAACCAAATCCAGACAATATATTGGTACAAACAACATTCTGCCTTGCTGGGTTGATTTTGATGTTTGACTTGTAAACATTAATGGCCTCACTAATGAGGTGTATACACAGACAGTGTATATAGAGAATAACTAGTTAATGATGTAGGATATTGGCTTTATCCTGTGAAGGTAAGACTGGAAAATTCTGCAAGGCAAGAGCAGGATTTCTCATTCGGCCTGAACATAATAAAGCCAACATCCTACATCATTAACTAGTTATTATTTTTATCCTGAAGACCGTAAAAATTAAGGGGAAAAGCTATTATTTCTGTTATTTCAGCTACATTGTACAATGACCTACAGGTCAAATGAACGATTTTATAATGTAGCTATGCGTGTGATGTTACACGAGTGATGTCAAAAGTCATATCCTGCTACTATACGTATATGAGTTTGCTTTATCTGTCATCATATTTTGTCAGTAGAAATGGTGGTTGCATGATAAATATTGTGATGTCACTACTCTCACCTTCTCCTGCTGTTGGTTGACGAGATCCTGTAAATCAGACTGATATTTCGTCTCAGCTTCATCCACCTTCACCTGCTGCTGAGACTTGCTCACTTTCTTCATCAGCTTGGAATGTGACTTCTCCAGGGAGGTACGCTGCTTCAGCTGTTGGTATGCTTGCTTTTCCAGCTTCAGGCTAAATGTCTCTACAAGACTTTCGTGAACCTGAACAAAATAACAACAAAAAAAGAAAAATCTTGTAGACTAAAAATCCATTTAACTATGTAGTTCAGGTCTAAATGTTGCTATCAGATTTTTATGAATCTCAAAATAACCCTATTAATCCAAGTCATAGATTAAAAATCCACATACTATGCAATATCCAAATTAGTTTTTCTACCTGACTATCTTGAATGTGAAAAAAAACCCCTCCCCAGCCAAAATACTGCAGATGAAGAATTTAGCAAGGACAGAATATACGGACTAGTTTTCTATAGCAATTTTTTATTTTTTACTTTAAATATTTGTGTATTATCTGCTACGATGAACAAAAATTGGCTAGCAGAACATCTAACTAGAGTAATCAAAGTTTTTTTTTCTTTAGATTTTTGTAATAAAACAAACCCTCCCTAAATTAAAGATTCTTTGTCAAACTACAGTCAGTTAAATGAACCACAAACCTTGTCTCGTTTCCTGCGAATTGACTGAAGATCCTTCTCACGATTAGCAAGAGCTTTTTGGATTTGTTTGTGTTTTTTCAGGTCTGACAGTGGTGTCGGCTTCAATAACTCGGGGTCTATTGAAAAGGATGGATGAAAACTCACCATTATGGATACAATACTAGTTTACCACAACAAACATTAATCTGTAAATGAACACACACACATTTAAAACTAAAACATCCAAAATGTTTACATGACCCAGGTAATTCCATTAACAAATTATTGCATGTCATTAAATATTTTCCTTTACAGCTTAGTGTTAGGTGAATTAAAGGATAAATTGTTACACTAACATATTGGAGAGACAAGGGCCCAATTTCCCAAAGCATCATAAGCCTAGTTTTGCACGTAAATGTAAATCTACAACTAAACCACGATTCTTATGACTATTATAGTACAACAAATATAGTTAGAAATACAAATGTATACATATTTCATTTTCTTTTGTCCTTAAAATGTTTCATTGTCCTTAATGATGTAATTTTCTGCATGAATAGATGCCAAACACTTGTAAATGTATGCCCGATATAACTGTTAGTCTCAGACGTAAACTTACGATGTTGTGTGAAATTGCCCACAGGCCAAATTTACTAAATTTCTTGAAAAGAAGATAAGAAGTTGTTTAAGAGAGCCTAAGAGAACTTTGTGAATTAGTTCCCAGGACTAGGAAGCAGAGATATAGCCCTTGAAATTTAGATCATCTTGCAACAGACATTTATTACAGATAATAACAAAGTAAATGTCTGATAATGATACAAAGGTCATCACTGATCAATTTGGCAACAGGTTTTTGCTGTTTGCCGTCACAAATTTCAAGGGCTGAAGATGGATCGGAAGATGGTGACAGACAAGAGGAATAAAAATAGGTAGTGACACCTTCTAAAAAAAAAAGTCCAAGATCTCACCATTAAGTTTTGTTGTCTGTGCTACAGAAATGACAGACAAACCAGAGGTTCCGTTCTCAACACCAGACAGGTTAGACTGCATCCGAGTAATGGTGTGTGGACCTGTGAAAACAAAAAACATTACATAGTTGATTAAACCTAAAGCTCATTCTTTAGTTACAACTAAAGTTTCTTTTAATGGCATACTTTGAATTCTTAGTTTCAGTACATTGAATAAAACATACTCCAACAAAAACATTTAGTAATTACTGCATTGTACTTAAAAATACAGGCTACATTCCATGATGTGGCAGTTGCATGTACATGTATATGCATTTCATTTTGTACTGAAAATCTCCTGTTGCATATCTAGACAAATAATGCATAAATTAAATCCAGTGTCAGATTTCACTTCAAAAGTCATGAGTTTTCTTTGAATTTGCAGTAAACAAAATAAAACAAAAATATGTCTCGGGTTAGTAGGGTTATTTTCAGATTCATAAAAGTCTGTTAGCAACATTTAGACCTTAATTAGCTAACTAACAAAACTAACCTAAGTTTTCACATCAAACTAACCTAAATGTCCAAACCAAGCTGGCCTGAGTGACCATACTGACCAAAATAACCTAAGTGTTCACTCCAAACTGACCAAACTAACCTTAGTGTCCACACCAAATTGACCTACCATAAGTGTCCACACCAAACTACCATATAGTCCTACAAAAATGTTTTTTGTAAATAATTTCAGTTTTGTTTGACGTAAGAAGAAAAGTAAAAGTGTTTTGGAAATAACAAAACAATACTATTTTTGTGTCCAATTTAGAAAACAATGAGTTCAGAAAAAACAACTTGTAGTCATTTCATAGCATGAAAAAAGTCATTCCCCGTGAGATAGACTATAAGTGTCCACACCAAACTGACCTGTTGAGCTGGAGTTTCCTGCTGACTGCGAGCTGTCCTGCTTGCTGAGAGGTCGTTCCTTCACCGACGCAGACTGAGCACGTGTCAGCCTCTGTGAGTCAGAACTTGACAAGTTTCCATTGTGAGGCTGGCGGTTAATGATGGAATCCTGTCGCTGTTGCATCTTATCAGCATTGTCGATTTCTTCCTGCAGTATCGCAAAGACAATATTATGTAATAGGTATATGCAATTAATTTTTTCAGTGGAGAGGTTGCTTTTGTGTGCTTTTCAAAAACACAATATTTAAGAACCATTCAAAATTAACATTTTCACAAGTAAATAAAGAGAACTCATTTTCGTTTTCTTTTTTCCCACATTCCATCTCCCAAAAGTGTACATGAAAAATGTTGACTTCTGGTTTCATTTTAAGACATACTCTGGCTGTAACTCCCTCCATTCAGCCACAGTTTGTTGTTTGAGTTGAATATTATTAAGATGGTCAGAACACATCTGTAAGTACTTTATTATTCCATCTGAGAAAGTGTACACAAAAATGTAGCCAAATATATTTTTCCTAGTCAAAATAAATTAACAGAAAAAAAGTCAGTAAATAAGATTATTCTTAAACTAGTTGTTGGGGAATATACTATAAAATTTATATGTACCATAAAGGGAAATATTTTTGTGCACTAATATTTCATGAACTGAATTTCGTGTGAAATAAATTTGTGATGACACCAGTTGAGAAATCTTTTTAAAAAATTACTCACCATAGGGCCTATACGTGCATCAATTATACTATACATGTAGTTGACACAAACTAGTACATCAGTAACATCACACAGATATAAGATAAGGTGCAAATATGACTTAAAATGCACTCAAGCATGTACTTTATGGGTTTCAACTTTATACTGCAATTTGGACAGGCCAGTATAGGTATATATATCTTATGGCCATTATAGCAAGTTCAACTGTCCAATTTGGACAAAAAAAGTGGTCATTTATCTTGTGACCATTATAGCAGGTTCAACCATTCATTTTGGTCAAAAAAATAGTGGCCACTGGCCACGTTGAACAGGTAAAATAAAGAAGGAAATGCATTGAGCGGAATTTATGGTGGTCATTATGGACATGTGGCCATTAGACTACCGTAGTCTGGACTGTGTGTAAGGCCTACTGGTATAAAATATATTACAATTGTCTTAAAAGCTACCTTACAATGTCTGGTACTTTCCAAATTACTAGTGATATGATGCGTAACGTAAATAAAGATCATTGATTAATTCATGATCTTAGATGGTGATACACTGGGATCATGCAACTATGGAAGTATACTAGTATGTGTTTACTGTGACCCTTCTTATATATAAAAAAATTATATTAATTTCAATAGTAGGCAGTCAGCCATCTTTCATATGAAAGAAAAATGAGAATTGGGACAAAAGTAATGGTTAAAATTCTTTCCTGTACATGGACAATGATATGCTGTTTGAGTTAACTGAAGTCATTGATCTTTCGTGATCCTGTTTCCTGAAGGGAATAATTATTATTATTTTATGATTCTTTCATGAATGTTTTTCCTGCAAACATATTTCCCTTTATTGGTATATTTTTCTAAAACTGGATTTGAAATCAGTTTTGAAGATTTCGTAAACAGCACCTCAACTTGTTTTGAGCCAACAAAATTTGGAATGTCAAACTTATGATTTTTGACAACTGAATACAGTCAAAATGCTAAACAGATTACAGAAACTAAAAGTATTTATATTTAATATAAATATTGTACACGATGTTGAACTACATAATAAAACGTCTTTGAAACATTGATTTCTCCAATGAAAGCAAAGTTGTACAGACATATGGATCTACACAACAATTTATATATATATATATATATATATGTGTGTGTGTGTGTGTGTGTGTGTGTGTGTGTATAAAACATTGGTATACATGTATTTATAACATTAGTATATGTGTATCAACAATATTTATCACCAAACATTTCATGCATGGTTTGTACAACAGTCTTAAATGACACCAAATCAATTGGACTCCAAAAGTTTGATTATAATTAGATATTCCTGTTATTAAATCAAGCCTTGTTAAAAACCTTTTCATATCAGTAACTCTGCTCATGTCAAGTACGAATACTGTTTTTTTCTGAAGTCATTTTGCAAAACAAGCATAAATATGCAAAGTACAAAATATTTTTGTTCTTTTTAAATTGCTTTTTAATATTTTGAAATAAAATATTTAAACAAATTCCAAAAGAAATAGTACCAATGGAAAACATATTTGAACATTCTTTGAAAACAAAGAAACTTATACTGGGTATTTATAACTCTGCAATCCTAAAAGGACAAATTTGATTATGTACCACAAGCATGCTCAACTGGACAGTCAATAAAGGGTAGTTGTAACACTAGTTCAAACACAAACTGGGTAAACAAATATAGACTTATCACACACCATACCATGATGCTTTTTAGCTATTCTTTGTATCAAAGTGAAACCTTTTAGCAATCAATGACATGCAGTTTTGAGTATTAGTACACATGTGTAAACTAACAAACAAACAATTATACCAGGCTAACATATTTACTGGTCAGAACTTAAAAGTAGAAAAACTGATTTTTGTAAAACACTTATATTTTAATCTGTGTGGGTATGCTAAGTATGTAACCAAAATTAGGACTGACAAAACATAGAGCTGGGCGGTATACCACATATACCATTTGGTATCAGTATCATGTTAATATCAATTTACCGTACCAAGCAAATAACAAAATTCTGAAATTTCTGTATTGAAATATGTTATCGCCATTTAGTAAAGCACTAACAATATATCTGATGAATGCAAAATAGCTGAAAAGAAGAGATGAAGGCTTTGTGTATGGAATTTAATTTTATTTCTAGATGATATTAGTGGGTGAGACTTAACTCAGGCATGCATTTAAAGTAGAGTATATCGAAAATACTGCTTGATATTGGTATCGGTATCGGTACTGTATCAATATCAAAAATACCAATACCGATATCAAACCTGAAATTTCAATACCACCCAGCTCTAACAAAATATACACTACTCTATATTTGTCTCTTACATTTAAAGTAGCCTATAATATTTCATGTGGACATTGGATTGCTAGATTTGCAACTCACTGTAATACACTACAAACAAACAGAAGAAAAACAACATACATGTATCTATCTTTATTTATTAATTCTTATAGTATTGCCTCTGCAGCAGACGATACCTAGAGAAGAACTGTTTCAAACTTTTAATACTACATGTATAACTGTGGTGAAATGCTAAGTTTGGTAAAAACACAACTGAACAACACATAATGAAAACAAACTCAAAATCATGTGTAATCACTTACATTAGCTAGCTCATCCTAAGCAAAAGAAAAACAAAAAGAAAAAGCATCAGAATCTAACGTAAAGGTAAGTGAGAAGTGGGGACAAGAGCAGAAAAACTTGCCTAAACAGGCACTTCTGTTAAGTGACTACCGTACTTGTATTTAGTAATAATTGTTTTAAGTGGCTATTAGTGTAAAAGTATTTTTTAATCAGCCACTTGTCTTAAGTCAAATAGTTCAATTCAGCTAATCTATTTCAAGTTGTTTTTAACCTTTTTTTTTAATTTCAAGAGTCAACTTTACAAAATTTCCTTGTTTTAAAGATTTGCCTTAAGAGATGATAAATTATATTTTATAATTAAAAATGTACAGATCAACAACTGAAATGTTAAATTAATCACAAACAATTCTATTAAATTATCTCAAAATAAGCTTTTGAAAAGAATTGAAGTAAAATATTTAACACACAGTAAGTAGCAATTTCCAATGTAACAATTGCAATGACTTTGTTTGGACAAATATGTAAATTAAATCAATAGCAGACATTTGCAAAATAAAATTATCTGAAATTAACTGAAATCAAATCAAACAATACTTATTTACTTTTCTACAAATTCAAAACATCAAAAAGGAATGTAAAGAGAATAAGTGCATGACACATAAAAAACCCCACGTTGGGACAGTTTTATGAATTAATCAATTTACAGCAACTTATATGCATTATTGACATTTACATAACATGTTTATATAAATATCTAAATCAAACACGAAGGAACTATTATAACAAATTCAGAACGTTTGCTTAATCAAATATAAAAACAAAAGGTGAAAAATATATAAACATGATTTATATTTTTGGGGGAGATTTGGTTACAAAGATTCACTGGCAGGTTACCATATACCAGTACATGTGTATCTTTGACTATAAGTCAAATGTTTTCAAATATTATTTAACAAGGGGTCAGAAAATGACACAAAACATATTAACATTTGAGTATGATATTTTAACTTTTTATGAATTATGACCTGGATTTACTCAAATAATCTGTTGCCTAAATGATTGTCATTTGATGAAAATAAGAATATTTTTAGGCCATTTTTCATGGGTTGACTTATAAAGAGGTTAATAAAAAATATTATGTTTTCAGAGATTGAAGTAACATGTAAGGGATCGATTTATAGTCAAGATTCACTAATATGAAAATATATACAGTAACAATAAATATGAGATTAGTATTCTAAATTAAATGCTAGACTTTAATCAAATTTTTAAAACAAAACTGGGGGCAAACATTTATCCTTGGGGCAAATGATCTTACTGAATTTATTAAATGATGTACAAGGATATAACTAATTTAACAATAAACAATAACAAAAGGACATGAAACCCCCCAACAAGTATCATAACTAGAATTCAAAGCTTGGTTTTTCTGAAATAGCCACTCCTAATGTAAAACATTTGAGTTCATGGGAATTATATAGCAATAGTAAATAACTAATGTTACTGATATACATGTGCAACATGTACTTCCTTTTCACATATTTCTTTTTCACATATTGTATGGAATACATTTCTGGAAAATGGAATAATATTTTAAAATCAAATAAACAAAGAGAAACCAAAAACGAAAAGAAAGCAAAAAGAAAATGTTTAATCTTTGGTTAAATTAGATTTTAGGGTGTAAAATTTCATAACGCATTTAAAGAATATGTGGAAAACAGTGAATATTTTGGGCCATATTTACCACAGGTATTTATCCCTTATAACAGCCTTTTATATTTAATAAAAGCAGGTATTTAAAACTTAAATATAAAATAAATGTGTAATAATCACATTTCATAAATTCTTTCCTTCTTGCAAAATTTCATTTTGTTTTTAAAGGGAATATGGTTTTTTTGGGGTTTTTTTACAGAATATCTTTAAAAAGAAATATGTTTAAATTTCTTACAAAATTTGTCATTTTTATTAAAGGGAATACATTTAAATTAATCCCCATTTCAAAATATATAACAAAATAACATTTAAACATTATTGATTTGTTTTCCACTAAGACTGATATCGTCCACATCGATGCATAACAGTTAAAATTGAATAATGACTGATCTATAATATAACTGACAACATGATGAACTTACATCGAAACCAAAATCATCCACAAGAACTGCTATCTGTTGAGCATGCTTCTCTTGAGCTGATAACCAAGCTGTTGGGTTTTCCAGAGCTCGGGCAAATTCTGAAATCAAATCAGTTTATTAATTAATAACATGGTCTCTGTATATGATAAAAAAAACAGTGACAATATTGTGAATCTGAATAACAAAACCATTACTGTATATTTAAGTTTAAAAATTGAATCTCTGCACAAAGAATATTTTAATAAGGTTGTGACTGCTATTCAATGCACTGTTATGTGCTTTGTCCATAGGTGGAATACCATTCCCCAGGTAAAGTTATCAGAAGTGGCATATTAATATGTTCATAATGTTCATTTTCAGCAAGAGACTCAATATATGTAGTCATTAAAATAAAATATAATGCTTGTTAAGCAACTCCTTAGCACTTACAAGAAAACAAAAACAGATGAAACATCTTCCACTCCAATTCAAAACTCTAAAACAAACTCCAAAGTCAGATTTTTAAAAATTGATATGAAACAGAGAATGTTAATTCTGACTCTAAACCAAAGTTAAGTGGTGTTGTCACATCATTAATCTATATAAATATGTGTATTAGTATTGTATTAACAAACCTTGATGTATATCGGACACATAATCATTGACGACTATATGAACAAACAGTGTCGGCAGAAGCATTGGCTGATTGTTCTCATTTCGAAGTGGTATGTGACGGTAACCTGTGAAAGGAATTCCATCAAAGTAAAAAAAAAAGTGTGACCTTGTAGTTTGTTTTCTTTGGATATAACTGAAAAATATGACCAAACGAAAAGCTATCCCTTTAGAATATGTGGTATTCTTCCAAAACAATGGATCTTATAGCACATTTTAATGATAATAAATTATTTAGCACATGCACACAAAAAATAAGACCAAGAAAGTTTGGTTTTATAATGACTCTTCCAATGCACTGTTTAATAAGTAATAATTAGAGGTCAAAACTATGTGGTCCATTCCACTGCTGCTATGTAAATCAACTTTCTCAATAGCAGCAGTGCTAGTTGCCATGGGAAAACTATCAAATGTTCTATGGCATCTTAGAGCCTATATTCTACAACTGAAGTACATTTTGCTTTTATATACAATGGTTCATATGAGTCAATAATACCATTATATAAAAAATAAATACTTCTGACAAATGATATACTTAATTTTATAGTTACACATGTCCATGCTACTGCTCAAGTGGATGAGTTGACATAACCTAAAGCTATGTACCATATGCACTATCCAGTGACTGGAACATAAACAGGCAACAGATTGTTGAATAAATTAGAAAATTCTACAAAAACCACCAACCTGGTCTAAGTCCTTCCACAGGCAACACTCTGTGACCAATGAGCTTTCCAGTTTCTTCAAACACACCTATTCTAAGAGTGGCCAAGTTGGGTAAGACAATCTGAATAGAAGAAATCACACTGTCATTATACTACAATAACAGGATAATTACAAAATATAAATTATTGTTTTTTAAAGATTCCCCAGCACATAATGTAATCAGTGATTATATTTGGTATTAACAGAATTATCTCCAACTTCTACCACAAAAGTGAATATCACAGTCTTTGATATACTAATTAAGAAAGACTGGTTGGAATGAGAAAACCCCAATGTAGAGATGGAAATTATCTTTGACATAAGATCTTGAAAAGACTGCAGCTGTAAGCGGTTATTATGAGCTTTTCATCAATGAATGTCACAAGGATTAGAATTCTGGTAAAATCGGTTGGTTTTCTCCTCTGCCAAAGTATCCTACTAACGTGGACGTAACCTGTTAACCCACTGTACCTCATGTGAGTCATTTAAGCAATGGCCTACACCCTGGTCCATCCACACACAAAATGATGAACTGTTTATACAAACCTTTTTGAAAACAAATGCATCTTCATCATAAACAGGGTTAATGCCATTTGCGGGGATGGTTTTTGTTTTGAATTTCTTTCTGAATGTGTCTGTTGGTAAGCCATACATGTCCACTTCTACATATGTGCTGACCTTTTTGTCTGACAGAAACTGTGCAGAGATTACCTGAAATCATAAAAGCTATCATTGCTAGTACTAAATGCTAGTGTATGGAAAACAGCTTTCAACTACCTTTGAATAAATAAAATAAAATGCAAAAATGATGTTCATTTAAGTAAAAGATATTTGAAAGCCAGTTTATTATACTTATGATACATATTATTCAATCAAAAACCAGTATTTTGTTATAACAATCCCAATATATTACAATATGGTACCAATACAAGAATATTTGTCAAAACTATAGCAATTTTAGAAAATAAGACACCACTAGAGCATATTAAATTATTTATCATTGGCTACTGGATGTCACACAAGAAGAACATTTTGCCATTAGCAACAAGGGACCTTTTATATGCATGTTCCATGGTCATGGCCCTTAATACACCAATCATGGTGTATTGCCTGGGACTAAAAATAAACAATCAGAAAATGGGTCTACTGAGAAAAACTACAGAAATCAATGCTGTATGTGATAATGGCTCACCCGAACTGACACTGTTCCTGCCACAATTCCATCAACCGTAGATTCAGCAAACGGATCAAAATGCCGATCACTGCGCCTCATAAAGTCGGGCTTCAGAATGTATCCACACTGCTTGTTGTACTCAAAAATACCCAAGTTGATCTGCATTGCAAGATCTACAGAGAAAACCACAGACAATGACATGAATTATTAGACTGAATATTTAGGGCAAATGTTAATTTCATTATGTCACTAAAAATCAAGGTATCTACACAGCCATTCTGATATATAATACACTGAGCTGATAATTTCTTCATAGGTGCTTGACACAAATGTGTATTTAACTCATCCTTCAGAAACATACGTGTAATACACACAAATTATCAAATTCACAAAACATTTTACAGTGAGATTTTTCTAAACCAAATGAATGCTAGCCCTCTTAACCCTTATGTGGCATGAAGGCATATGGTACACCATTAATTAAATTACATTCACTGGCATAGGAAGTGGGTTTTTAAAAATATATTTATATACATGTATATATATATATTATATCAGGGGTGGGGGAAATAAAATTGTCAATCGGTCCCACTTGAATGTAATCACAACCAGGGGAGGGGGGGGGTCGAGGGGGGGGGGAAGAAAGGAATAATTTAAAAAAGAAAGAACATTTAAAAGATGATATTTGGCAAATAGTTTTTAAAAAAATCATAGTGATGTTTGTATAGTTTTATTTTGAATCATGAACGCGAAACGATAAAAATGAAAACATGAAACAATTTGTTTTATCACATCAGTGAAAAAAACCCCCACAAATTATATATATTTTTACATAATGGAAGAAATAATATAAAAAAAGGAATAAAAGTTATGAATTTTAATTCTCATATATGAATAAAAAGTATGAGTATTCAGTACTGTATCCTGAAAATTAATAAAAGATGGCACCGTTGAAGCGTTTGACAGCTTGAGCTAGCACATGTTTAGACTAAGAGATTAATAACGTCATCGCTGATTGGTCAAAATTTGACCTCTACTGGCTCTAGAGATAACCAGTTGGGGCCTAAAGTGTAGCTGTTCTGCTCACTTCCACTTGTTAACTAAAAAAGTGGAAATCTTTTGTTAATTTTAAAATCCTTTATAAGTATTGGATACACTACATTGGACAGACAACAATAAATACATTTATAGATTATTTCAGTATATTTTATGCTATTTGAAGCAGTTTATCTTGCTTCGGACTAGGACGCTCGACCCGACAGAGCTCCGTACACAGGTGTTGACAGGTGTTGATTGTAACCAGTTGCAAACTCTGGGTCCTTTGTTTTAATTGGAGTGTAATACCTTGATGGCTCTCTCGCCAAGAGTGGTGTTATTGTTAACGTCTGTGTAATCTCTGGATTGGCTCAGTGACTTTGACAAAATTAATGTCTAGCCTAGTGGCTGTGGATTGACACTACTGTAGGTCTGACTTCAGTGTCTGGCGATATATACTTAGGCCGACTTTAAAATTACAGACGTCTGAAACACAAGCCATATTGACCACTATTTATTTATTATTTTAAATCATGCACAAGATACTGATGTCTGGGCAGGCCGGTCCAGTTGACGGATAGGAATTTGTTCCAATAATAGAAATGGACAGGTGCTTTGGACTGACAAGAATGACAAAAGTGGGACCGGCAAACACACATTTATATATATATATATATATATGAATGAGTGTGTGTCCCCCACCCCCACTTTTTGGCACCTTCCTACGCCCGTGACAATGTGGATATGAGGTCATGCTGCATGCTGCTATTGGTATGACATTACGAAAAGGCTTAGTCAGTTACTTCATTCCAGCCCAAACACAAAAAGGTTAACAAACTTACCTAGAGTTTGAAAATTCAGTGCCACTAACTGACAACCTGCATTCCAAAACACCTGAAAGATTGAAATACAAAGTTATGAACTTTTACAAATTACCATAAAGGTATACACAGAACACTGATGTCAGTAGTTATTTGAAATAAATTAATGGACAAGTGGATAGATGGATAAGTTGATGGATGGAAGGACAGACGGATGGATGGACAGACAGGATGAATGGATGAGTAGATAGATGGATGGTGGATAGATGAATAAAAGCTAATAATGGTGGGTGGAAATGGATGTATGGATAATGAAAACTTTATAAACTGAGAAATGTATCCTTCACAGAAATGCTTATTCAAAGATTATTATAAATATTGGGATCGCAGACCCAAATGTTTAGAAACAAGACAAAACGATAAAAACAGGTAAACAGTAACATGTATAGACAGTATTAAAAATGTTTCAAAATACATCTATACTTAAATACTTGCTTTTTGCTTCATTTTAAAATCAAGATTGATATAATTGACGAATTAGAAGAAGAAAAGCTAACCATATATTAAGAATAAATACAATACCTGGGGCATGAAATTGCTTGAATCAACCCTTGTTCCTCTAGGATAAATTCTGCTCAGCTGGTATTTATTGTAACTGAAACTGGTTAAGGACCACAAATAAAATTTATAAAAACCCCCATATACAAATGTCCTTTGATTAAATCAAAGTGACAAACCCTAGTTTTTACACACCACTGTACCCATATATTTTTCACTATTAAAACTTTTGTTAATATTAATTTGATTCTTTTTTTTTTAGAGTATTGATTCTTTTGTTTAGAGTATCCATTTCTGATCATTCGAAGTGTTTATAGTCATCCTGGTGTTTTTAATACCACAAAATGCATTTTTTATATTTTTAAAATGCACATACCTCTGAGAAGTAAAGGTTATGCAGACAAGCTCTAGTCTAAATAAGAGTATTCCTCCATTTCAACATCACAGACTTTTGTTTTACTCCATTGTAACTTTATCCAAATGAGTTACAGGTTTGTAAATTAACCAAATTTCATGGGTTGAAACCTGGGTCTGCGACTTTAAATTCAAAATGAATTTGTCCAAAATGTTCTTTGTAACATGAACAAATAAATCACGGATAAAGTATTCCACTGATGAGAAGAACAAGTTTTCCTGTACTATGACTTTGGACTTAAATTAAGTTAGCTTGTTACAAATATCTTGTGTTCCAATTTCTTTGTTTTATAGAAGTATACTATTTCTGTTATTTAACAGTACCAACTAACAATAACAATGTCACACATTTGAAGATTTACTTAAATTCAGTTAGAGCAAGGCAGGGGTTTCCCTAGAGCGATAAGCTGACACGGCCCGTGCTCCCTTAGCCAGCCAAGTAAGCGCCTTCATGTCTAGTAAGCGCTTTAACTGCAGGACCGTGTCGGCTTAATTTGTAACATGTATACAAAACAATGGAGCTGTGATCCGTAACGTCATTCACCACACATTATCACACTTCCATTTGGTATCTCTGCAATTCTTTAGATGTTCACTTTGAGGTCCATTGATCGCACCATTTTAATTGTCGGCGGGCTTGTGCTGGTCACGTGGTACAGGTGATCGGCTACTACTAATCCGCCAGATAACTGCTTGTTGTAATAATGTCTGTATGCTTGGGATTCCCGTGCCGAGCAATCTAGCTTCAAGGCTGATCAAAGAAGATGCCCATTGACAGAATCAACTGTACTATTTAACTCAATAAACAATAGGTGAAGCACTTTTTAATAGTACAGTTAAGTTGGCAATCAATAATTTCTATCCTAACACCCCCTTCCCAAAACACACTGAAAACATCCAGGGCTCGCGCTGTCGGTAACCAATTTAGCCATCGGCTAATTAAAAATTATTTTTACAAAAAAATGGCTAATAAAATTTGCAAGTGGCTAAAATTTTGGCCGAGCCATTTTCTATCTTCTGATGTGAACAAACGGTTACATAATCTATTCGACACCTCAATGTCATACATAATAATACCAAATATTCAATTAGCATAATAGCGATCTCGCGATCGGTAACGAGAAACGGTGTTATCCAGAATACAGCGTATGCCTTATGATGTTTGCTAATTTTAATAATCAAGGTTATTAATTTTAACGGCATGCATTCGACATGTATGACAGCAATGTGACGGCGACTCAATGTCTGGAAGATATGTAACTTGCTATTTTAATTTTGTAAAGTCTTTGAACCATAGTAATAAAAACAAACCGACGGTGCATGTCAATTTGAATACACATGCCAGTTCAGGGCCGAAAGACATGTCGGCTATCCCAAGGGCTGAGTTCAGCCAGACCGAGCGGAAACAAAACGTTTGCTACACTGGTTTGTGCGCTTCACGTTAAACCAAATGGACACGATGGACACCAATCAAATAGTTCGCGAACGTTAGGAAGAACGTTCATTGGCTGAACTGAGGAAAGCTCTCGGCGTAATATACGTCACGTTTCAGAGTCAGCTGACACCCACGTGTCAAGAGATAGTGTTGCGGATATGAACAATACGATTACACAGGAGTAAATCTTGATGTAAATGTGTAGAAAAACAATAGTTGTTTGCATCAATGAATACCTAACTGCAGTTTCGTTATTTCCTTTGTCTTTGTTAATTTTGTACCTATGGTCGAGAGCACGCATGCAGATCGCGATCACGGGAAATAAACATGCAGTATTTATACAAATTGCGGTTAAAACGTACACTGAATTAGTTTACAATAATCATATTTGTTAGATAATGCTAGATATATATTTGTTAAACTGTGAGGTGACATTTAATAAGTTAGCTGGATTTTTAAAAAAAAAATTAAAATTTTATTTTATTAACGTTTTTGGTTGTTTTGGGTTTTTTTATAAATGGAATATACTGTGAAGTCAGCATTCTTAAGCTTAGGTATTTTACAAGCAGAAATCACAACAAGCATTTAACACGATGCTGAAATCAACAGCAACAACATGCCCCCCCCCCCACAAAAAAACCCCACCCCACAAAAACAACCCCAACATGATTTGATGGATTGAAGGCAAACACTTAATTGTTTTCAACCCACTACCCCACTTCTTTTGGCTTGATTTTTGTGTTATAATGATGCTAAATATGTAAGCGCCTTAAAAAAATCCTGGGGAAAGGCCTGCAAGGTGCAACAGTAACCATAGCTAAATTTAACTAACATCAGAAACCAAATGTAACTTAAAATATGCTGGTTATTTTTTACAAAGGATACTTGACAAACTCTACTGGGAATTCTTTCAGCAAGGCTGTACCTTGAGTCTCCACAAAAGATGAAATTTCATAAAATCTCTTTCGCTCTGAAAGACAAAGACATGGTTAATGACAAGCAAATACTGAGGTTTTGGTTTGTTTTTTAAACTGAGTATTCATAATCTGAAGAAAGAAGGAATGAATGTTTTATTTAACGATGCACTCGACACATTTTAATTATGGTTATATGGCATCGGACACATGGTTAAGGACCACTCAGATAATGAGAGAGGAAACCCGCTGTCACAATGCAATGGGCTACTCTTTCCGATTAGCAGCAAGGGATCTTTTATATGCACCATCCCACAGACAGGGTAGCACATACAACAACCTTTGATATACCAGTCGTGGTGCACTGGCTGGAATGAGAAATAGCCCAATGGGCTCACCGATAGGAATCGATTCCAAACAGACTGCGCATCAAGCAAGCGCTTTACCACTAGGCTATGTCCCGCCCCTCATAATCTGAGAATACCTACAGTTGGTAGCAGTTAAATGATACGATATATCACACTAATTTAACAATTGTAGCTTTCAAAATAGTGTTAAAATATCAGTATAATTGCCTTTAAAGCCCATTCAATGACAACTGAAAATATTCAGGTCATTTGCCTCTTAGTAAATGTTTTTGGTATCTTAATTATTTTTTACTTTTTATTTATTGCCATATTTACTGAGACCATGTCTTCAGATCACACATTTACAATACAATTACTATTGCATTTTTATTATTATTATATTTTACAAGGGGGGTAGGTTGGTGTGAATATGTGAACGTATAGGTTGAACTTTGAGAGCTTGTTTTCAGATATTCTTTGAGGAAATTAAGTAAATTTATTTGTGATGCTTTAAGAGCTCAAGATCTATTCTGTAATAATAACCCCCTGCAGACAGACTGAGTTGAACTCTATTAGTAAATAGTTAATAGGTAATAAACAGAAAATTCTAGCATTTGTTAACATTTTACTGACTTTTACAGATTGTTAACCCTATTGGCACATTGATAAATTTTTAGATATTTAGATAAGGGGCAGTAAATTACTTGCCACCATAATAATTGTAGCTTAGCTATTTTATGTTATATATAAATAATACACCACTCATTGTTATGGGGTGGTCAACTCTAGAGGAAAAAAAAATATTTTGAATATTTTTAAGAGGTTTAATAATTTTAATTAGTTTTTTCCCCCACTTACTCTCTGCAACCTCAAAGGAATGGAAATGCACTGGCATGATGTAGTTGACAAGCTCCGACATCTCGCTGGCTGCCTCTGCTTCCTTACCAGCTGTACCCTGTAACAAGAATCAGTTTATTCTCCTTATGCTTTACACAACACCATGCTGCACACCACGCTATGACACTTAATATAAACATTTAAATATACTTATAACATCTAGATTCTGAGAAAACTGACAATCTCTTGAAGACCGTTGAAGTCACTGAATAATGGATTTTTTTTTCACATAGTATTCTCATATTATGCAGTGTTACAAATTTAATATGTTTACATCAATAACTTTTCATTAGGCTGTAGCAGGAGGAAAAGGGCTAAAAGTTCAAAATTTACAGGTTTGGTTTTTTGCATTTATTTATAAATGTTCTACTTTTCACAAGCTGTATTTGTTATGCATTAAGATATGTTGTTTCATGTATAATGTGCATGCTTAAAAGTTATTTAATTGTATTTTTAACACCTACTATTGAGTGTTTTGGTTCAGTGATATATTTCAGATTATATACTGAACTGTACAATTCTCAATATAGCAGCATACTACATATATATTTATGACTGCAAACTGGACTGTGCCGATCCCCATGTAACATACTACAAATATTTAACCGATTGCATGCTAAACTGTGCTGATCCCATGTGTCATACTAGAGATATATTACTGATTGCATACTGAACTTGCTGAACCCGAAATAGCATACTATAGATACTACCTACCCTTTCCCGCTTCTCTCTCTGTCGTCGATACTTCTCCTCCTCCGACATGATATCCAGGGCCACGTCATCTTCATCGTCACTAGACTCTGACTCACTGTCATTCAGCAACTCATCCCCAACAGCCACAGCTTTCACCACACTGATCTCGCTTTTCTCTCCTTCACCACAAACTGGACTTTTCTCCACTCGCTTCTCAGGAGAGCTTGGCAAGGAATTGGAGGTCTTTTCAAGAGTAGTTCCCCCTTCTATTGTAGAGCTCTTGTCGGAGCCTTTGTCACTTTCGGTTATCGAGACCTTCTGTTTGGATTCGCCAGAACTCTTGGTCGAACTTTTACTTGGAGTACCTTGTTTTGGTGGATGTGAATCTTTAAAAATTATATACAGAAAGATAGTTTAATAAACAATATATTTATTGTCAATTAGATAAGACAGATAGACAAACAGACAGATAGACAGATATGGGTATACAAGTATATGATATAGCAAACTGTTTTAATTTTTATATCTTAGTTATCTTATTCATGTGGCCTGAATAACTAAAATAAAGTATTGTCTTGTATATTAAGGCAATCTGTACACCAATATAACATATTCTATTTAATTTCCGTCATGCAAGGACCCACTGATGACAATGATAGTCAAGAGAAATAAGTACCATTTAAGAACACAACTAATCACACTGTTTGATCATTGACTATTAAGTGTCTACTGTATGGTATCAGTAATGTGATATGTGATCTAAAGTATTCAAGAAGGAATTTTAAACTATGGCTTTTTGGTGTCTTAATAAACATATGGTTATAGTAACACTTGATCTAGTTTGATCTATCTCTACAGTGATATAAAATACATAAGTCTGTGGTGTACATTCTTTTTTCAGCTACATATGCATCTCTACAATGATATAAAATGCATATGTCTGTGGTGCACATTCTGTTTCTAGCTAGCTCTACAGTGATATAAAATACATATGTCTGTTGTGCACATTCTGTTTCAAGCTATCTCTACAATGATACAAAATATATACGTCTGTGGTGTACATTCTGTTTTTAGCTGTCTCTACAATGATATAAAATACATACGTCTGTGGTGTACATGCTGTTTCTTATTCTTCACCAATAGTTTTCTTTTTAACTGGTCAGGACTAGGCAGGGGCACATCACTCTCAAGCTGTAATAAGCAAATCATGAATATGCTACATGTATGTATATCAGAGTTGTAATTGGTAACATATTAATAGAATCTATAATTTGTCAAAATGCCTGTAACTGAGTATCCTTTCTGGGCCCGTGCTCAATCTCAAAAGACATCACATGCATGCAAATTGTATGGCGTTGTCATGACATTAGTGTCTCAGACTCTATTAGAGTTTCAAGTCTAGACTTTACAAGTTTTATAAGCACCAGGCATGATCAACGGATGCCTGAAGATAACTGTCGACACACCCATGTGATTCAGGTGCATGTGCTGTTTCATATTTATTTTTACACTGTTTTACTAACAATTGTTTTCATCACCAGCGTTATAGACTACCATACTGATGAACTGATAAAACTGTTTGAAAACAAAAATCAAGAAATATTTTCCTAGGATGCAGAATAAAACATTTAAAAAACATATTCTCACTGGATGATCTTCAATGGTTGAAGTCAACAACATATCACCAAAAATCTCCTTGCAATAGTTGGCCATCTTTGCCTGTTGCCTTGGTCTGAAAAGAAATTACATTATATTATGTCATTACAAAATATCCAACATAGAAGCGTTTAAAGGTGAGACAAAAATGTGGTTTTTAATATTTTAGTAACACTTCAGAACATTGCCTTATCAGGGTCTGTTAGGTGTCAACCACATGATAATTCAACCCTAGATCTAGTATTTGAGAGTAAACTTGCTGTCACCAAGAAAATAGCTACTCTTTGAGGATGTTTTGTATACACCTTCCCACAAACATACCATATGGTCTTTAGCATACCAGTCAAATGAATGAAACTAGAAATCAGTATTATTCAAATTGAAGTACTAGGTCTATTTCTATCAATATATATATATGTGTGTGTATATATGTGTGTGTGTGTGTGTGTGTCCGTGTCTGTGTCTGTGTGTGTCTGTCTGTCTGTATGTATGTATATATATTACTACTCAAAAGAATTTAAGGGTCAGACGATATTTTCGACATTATTTTCTGAATGTCAATTATATTAGCTAGACCATAATGTCACGCATGGTATTGTTCCATTTTGACGAAAGTGGGTCTAAGCAACCCATAAATGAATTAAAATCCACTGTCATTGACACTGTCGACTAGTTCTAATGACGAAAACATGCTTACATTTGCACGTAAATTAGGGCGAAAGCGAAAGGTCTGCTAAGTGCCCATAACTTGCTTTTTCACAAAACGCTTCATTTGCACGCTTTGCATGTGTATTCCATGTTCCCAATGCTGAATTTCCGTATAATTGGAGCTTGCGTTCGTGTACGGTGCACACTCCAAATTCGACAATGGTACGACGTCAACTGACTATCGAAGATCGAGGAAGGGCTATTGCTTGGCTTCAGGATGGCAATACGCAAAGAAATGTTGCTCTGAGACTTGGTGTCAGTCAGAGTGTCGTTGGCCGACTGTGGCAACGGTACCAAGCAACGAATTCTGTTCGAAATTGTCCACATTCGGGAAGACCCCGAAACACTACAAATAGAGAGGACCGCTACATCACCAATATGGCTCTACGTCAACGCACAACCACTGCACGCCGATTATGTGACAATCTGCGGACTGCGACTGGAACTCGAATGTCTGATCAAACCATATGCAATCGTCTGAGAGCCAATAATCTACGCTGCCGTCGCCAGGCTGTTCAACCACCACTCCTACCACGTCACAGAAAGGCCAGACGTCACTGGTGCACACTTCATCTGCGGTGGCAACGTGTTCAGTGGGTCAAGTGATGTTCACTGATGAGTCCAGGTTTAGTCTCCAGTTCAACGACGGTCGGGTTCGTGTCTACAGACGTCCTGGGGAGCGCTTCGCTGACGTTAACGTTAGACAACGTCACCGGTTCGGTGGTGGCAGTGTCATGGTGAGGGGCGGCATCTCTATCCACCACAGGACCCCCCTCTATGTGGTGGATGGCAATCTGAATGGAATCCGCTATCTGAATGAGATTATCCGGCCGTTGGTTCTCCCAGGCCTTCAGCAGATTGGCGGCGGGGCAGTTCTGCAGGATGACAATGCCAGACCCCACTGCGCCAGGGTGGTAACGGACTTTCTCAGACAACAAGGTATCACCAGGATGGATTGGCCAGCATATTCGCCTGACTTGGCCCCAATAGAGCACGCCTGGGACGAATTAGGCAGGAGAGTTCGGGATAACCATGCCCCTCCGGCCAACCTTCATGATCTGGGTCAACTTCTTATGGCAGAGTGGCAGGCCATTCCCCAAGAGTTCTTCAGATGTCTGATCAACAGCATGAGGCAACGATGTGTCGAGTGTATTCGCTCCAGGGGTGGATTCACACACTATTAAACGAATGTTCTAATGTGTAAAATCCATGTTTGACAACCTTCAACTTTGACAGCATGTCATGTGACTTTCTTGTATACAGTGAGGTTTATTTGTGGGTTTTTGTAAATATGGAACAATAAATAAAAAAATTGGTGTAGTTTACATCATCAATTTAATACACTCTGAAACTTATTTGGTTATAAATGTTTAACCCTTAAATTCTTTTGAGTAGTATATATATAGAAGATTTATATATACAATGATTAAAATATTTGATTTAAAGGCAACTGACACAAATAAAGATACTTACGAGCAATGATTTTCAAATGACAAAATTAATGGATATTCTGATGTTTTGAAGGCACACAGTGCAATGGCTTCTATCACATCCTGAAATTAGGAGATCAGAGAGCATTAATCAAAGATAAATCAAGAGTTTCTCATAACAAAGCACAACGTTTACTGCTGACATAAGGCTTTATTTTGCAGTCAATGTATGTGTAAGTTAACTTGACCTAGCATTTATAGTTATTGTAGTGCAAAAAGTCAATATTGTTCCAAATTCAAAAAAACAGAAAGAAAAAAAGAAAGAGAAAAAGGGTTGACACTGTCATATATAATGGTGATGATCATTTGTCCCTGGTGTCTTATGCATGAAGTTTAACTGAGCTAGCATGAATTGTTTCTGAGAAATTAAACACAAAATCTTTAAACTAAACCTAAACACTGATTCTGTCATCATTTATGTCATAACCAAACATTCTCATGTCACCTTCCACAACTTTTGTTACATTTAAAAGTGCAAAAATAAACTGATATATATTTTTTAATTTTAATAATTATAATTTTTAAATTTTAACTGAATTAAATATTTTCTAATGTTCTGAGGAGACACAAATTAAAGCTGGAGAGATAAACATATGACTCTTCTGCACTTTCACATATAAATAAAGCGACTTACTTTAAATGGGATTTCAGTGCACATTGTAAAACCATGAGTTATGATTGGTTCTTCATCAGCACCTCGGCCATCCCAACAGTCGAGTTCAACACATCGGCATCCAGCCAGCAACACCTGGCAGTACACCTCCACTGATGATTTGCCAGTCAACTGATGTCCTAACATAGGAAAACTGATGTTGTAGTTTAAAAGGAAATGAATGTTTAACAACACCCGAGCGCATTTTAAATGACAAAACTTAGCCTAGAAAAATTAGTGAGAAAAACTGTTTCTGCCACATAAGCTGTAACTGAAAAGGCAACAAGAGATTTTTTTATATATGTTCCCATAGACAGGAAAGCACATACCACAGCGTTTGTTGCACCAGTCCATGGAGATGGGGAAATGTCTGATTGCACTTAGGGCAAATGATTTTTTAAGCTACCACACTTCAGGCAAGTGCTCTACCACTGAGCTAAATCCCATACTTGTAATTTAAAATATACAACAATTCTATAATTGTTAAATTAAGACCTAACACAATAAAACAGATAATTGAAATTTAGAAAGTACAATTCATGACTATCAAATGAAGCTCTGACACAGGAAATTGATATTAGTGTAAATAGTACAATAATAATGACACTGTTCAACCAATATTATGACATTATAAATATAAATGTATGGCAATCCTATTAATTGTATTTAAAAGTAATTAAAACATTCTTGAATATTGCAACAAAAAAATATTCCAAGGTTCTTTTTAAATATATGTATTTCATAGCCAGGCCATCTAGATTATGGTAGCCCCACTCCCATGAATAGTGATATTCAATGTTGGGCTAGTAAATAACTACCATTGCCTTGCCCAATGGCTAGTTAAAAATGAAGTTGTAAAATGCTGCATTTAAGTCTTATTTTGTAAATATAAATATCCTGCCCACACCTCTCAAATCAAAGGTTTTTTAAGCTTTTTTTAGGTGATATATCCATTTATTCCTATCAGAAAAATTGTATTTTCTTAAAGTAGGGCTAGTGAATTTTTAATCATGGCTAGTGAATGTTTTTAATCACATGGCTATTGGATTTTTATAACAATTCTAGAATCCCTGTCATAGCTGTCAAACATCTGCACATCTCGACCGTACCAGTGAGGTATGTATTATGTGACGAGTTGATGAAGTAGTGTGACAGTGGTTGAGCCATATCCTCACTAAGATCAAGTTTTTCTGGAGGAATCAAGTTATTTTCTTCACTCATCAAGAACTTCAGAAAACCCTCTTGTGACAAATGACCTACAAAAGCAAACAATTAAATAGAATAAATGTATAAATGTTTTTAAAATACATTGTTAACAAAACTGAAATTTGTTTTATATATATACTACTCAAAAGAATTTAAGGGTCAAAAATTTATAACCAAATAAGTTTCAGAGTGTATTAGATTGATGATGTAAACTACACCAATTTTTTTATTTATCGTTCCATATTTACAAAAAACCACAAATAAACGTCACTGTATACAAGAAAGTCACATGACATGCTGTCAAAGTTGAAAGTTGTCAAACATGGATTTTATACATTTAATAGTGTGTAAATCCACCCCTGGCGCGAATACACTCGTTGCCTCATGCTGTTGATCAGACGTCTGAAGAACTCTTGGGGAATGGCCTGCCACTCTGCCATAAGAAGTTGACCCAGATCATGAAGGTTGGCCGGAGGGGCATGGTTATCCCGAACTCTCCTGCCTAATTCGTCCCAGGCGTGCTCTATTGGGGCCAAGTCAGGCGAATATGCTGGCCAATCCATCCTGGCGATACCTTGTTGTCTGAGAAAGTCCGTTACCACCCTGGCGCGGTGGGGTCTGGCACTGTCATCCTGCAGAACTGCCCCGCCGCCAATCTGCTGAAGGCCTGGGAGAACCAACGGTCGGATAATCTCATTCAGATAGCGGATTCCATTCAGATTGCCATCCACCACATAGAGGGGAGTCCTGTGGTGGATAGAGATGCCGCTCCACACCATGACGCTGCCACCACCGAACCGGTAACGTTGTCTAACGTTAACGTCAGCGAAGCGCTCCCCAGGACGTCTGTAGACACGAACCCGACCGTCGTTGAACTGGAGACTAAACCTGGACTCATCAGTGAACATCACTCGACCCCACTGAACACGTTGCCACCGCAGATGAAGCATGCACCAGTGACGTCTGGCCGTTCTGTGACGTGGTAGGAGTGGTGGTCGAACAGCCTGGCGACGGCAGCGTAGATTATTGGCTCTCAGACGATTGCATATGGTTTGATCAGACACTCGAGTTCCAGTCGCAGTCCGCAGATTGTCACATAATTGGCGTGCAGTGGTTGTGCATTGACGTAGAGCCATATTGGTGATGTAGCGGTCCTCTCTATTTGTAGTGCTTCGGGGTCTTCCCGAACGTGGACGATTTCGAACAGAATTCGTTGCTTGGTACCATTGCCACAGTCGGCCAACGACACTCTGACTGACACCAAGTCTCAGAGCAACATTTCTTTGCGTATTGCCATCCTGAAGCCAAGCAATAGCCCTTCCTCGATCTTCAATAGTCAGTTGAAGTCGTACCATTGTCGAATTTGGAGTGTGCACCGCACACGAACGCAAGCTCCAATTATACGGAAATTCAGCATTGGGAACATGGAATACACATGCAAAGCGTGCAAATGAAGCGCTTTGTGAAAAAGCAAGTTATGGGCACTTAGCAGACCTTTTGCTTTCACTCTAATTTATGTGCAAATGTAAGCATGTTTTCGCAATTAGAACTAGTCGACAGTGTCAATGACAGTGGATTTTAATTCATTTATGGGTTGCTTAGACCCACTTCCGTCAAAATGGAACAATACCATGCGTGACATTATGGTCTAGCTAATATAACTGACATTCAGAAAATAATGTCGAAAATATCGTCTGACCCTTAAATTCTTTTGAGTAGTATATGTGTTGTAATAATTACTGAAAATTCACGAAGGATATCTTGAAAATAACTATCAAACAGAATACAAAGCGCATAAAAATAATTTTATATATTCCAAAACTAAGTCTACAATGAAAAAACCCAACTCCTTCATGATTTTGCTCTTCACATTAAATACTGTAAAGTGAAATCTGATTAGCCGAAGACCTATAAAGCAGAATATATAGTAATGGAATGCTAATGTAACACAAATAGATATTAAGTATACATGTAGTTAATAATTAAATTTCTGCTCTTCCGTCATGATATACAACCATTTAATTAGTAAAACTGTAGAAACTGTTCATTTTAAAATTTAATGAAATACTTGACAAGGTAAAAAATAAAAACAATCAGAGTTAGCAGGTGAATAAAATCATAACATTTGTTGTATTTGTTACTCTAGAACTACATTTATACTACACAAAACATTAAGTACAATTAAAATGTAAGGTTTTTAAAAACTAAATTACAGACTAAATGGGACCATGCTGTTCTAACAAGCAGACAAAATATAATATTTAAAAAATGTCTGGCAACAACAAAAAAAAGGGTAAAAGTTGGTTTTATTTAATGATACCACTAAAGCACATTGATTTATTAATTATCAATAATTGGATGTCAAACATAAAACCTGCTATATTTTCCTTAACAGCAAGATATTTTATATGCACTTTGCTACATACAGGACAGCACATACCACAGCTTTTGATATACCAGTCATGGGGCACTGGTCAGGACTGGAAAACCCCAGAGAATGAAGAAAGGAAGGAAATATTTTATTTAATGATACACTCAACACATTTTATTTATGGTTATATTGCGTCAGACATATGGTTTAGGACTAAAGAGATATTGAGAGAGGAAACCCACTCTCGCCACTTCAATTAGCAGCAAGGGATCTTTTATATACACCATCCCACAAACAGGGTAGTACATACCACAGCCTTTGATATACCAGTCATGGTATACTGACTGGAACGAGAAATAGCTCAATGGGCCAACAGACAGGGGATCGATCCCAAAACAACCGCACATCGAGTGGACACTTTACCACTGGGCTACATCCTGCCCCTCCCAGAGAATGAGTTCACCAATGGTGGTGCTGGTGATGGGGGGGGGGTGTGTGTGTGTGTTTCGATTGTACAACCCAAGCACCTCTAGATTTGAATTTGTTTAGCAACAAAATCCAAGTCTGTTTGGCTGTTAAATGGTAGTCGCTATGTAATCAAAGGATACTTTTTGGATTAACAGATGATATAAAAGTTATGAGTAACTTCTGTAGATATCTTCACAGAACAGACAGGAAAATGGTACCCTCACCATTAGTGTTCCTTTACTCATCAATTTGTATCTTTAGACATATTAACAAGATTTTAAATTAATCTGGAGGGGTGTACATCTTTGTATTGATTTTGTGGTCATATTATAATTCATGTAACTTTGTATATCGTCTGCTGATTCCTAATATCAGCAGACATTCCTTGATTCTCAACAGAAATAATCTCTCTAATAATTGTTAATGATTAATGGTACAATACAGACAATTAAAATAACTTCAAGCATCACAATAAGTCGAGAATGATCGTTGAGGTTACCAAGAGGCTACCTTGGGTCATGAGTCGAGAATGGTATCTACAAAATGTTTTGAACAAAAACACTACTACCTAAATTTTGATCAATTGTTTTGCTATTTAAATATAATTTAAATGCACAAGTATAAGTACAATGAGTACTATGAATTAATTAACAAAGTGTCAGCGAGTTTGTGAAGGAATAATAATGGTAATTGTAAATTTCATAAATGTATACCTATGGTTTATGGTAACCTGTTCATAAGTGCTTAAATTGCAATTTTTTAAAACATCATATCTGATATTTTTTTGTTAATCCATTAAAACCAGCTTCCGGTACAAACTCTTAATCCATCCTGTAATATAATTAAGGGGCACTTTTAATTCAATTTAATTTATCAATTACGAACCAAAGAGCTATGCAATTAATGTCTGATAAATGATATGAACACCTTTTCTATACTTCCGTATGTGCATTATGTGTTCCCTCATATTCTATATTTGATACTTATTTCATCTGATGTATTGCTAAGCACAATATCAATAATTTAACTGAGCTAAAATAATATAGTTATCTCCCTTACATGTTCATATATTTTAATAACTGAGGTTTGTATTGTAGACTAACCAAAGAGCCATGTATATGAAATAAAAACAAATATTTTTAATAAATAAAACCAAAAATAGCCAAAACATAAGCCACTGATTTATATAGCCCAACTGAAGAATAAGAAAGCCACATTCTATGGATATAACATAAATTTTTAGACAATGTAACTAATAAACAGTAAAAATGTACTCAAAACCACAAGGTAAGTGAGCATTCAAACAAAAAAAATAAGCCTTACATGCATATAAATCAAAACTATATTTGTAATCTATGACATGTACAATTTCTTACCTTTCTCTGGAAATAAGAAAACAGGAAAAATCAAGCTGGTAATTAATATGTTTTTAACTTTTTACAATAATTTCAGTAAATATAATTATACTGTTCAACATACATAGGGACTATTTGAATTCAAATATAAATATGTATGAAATGAAATCTACATGCACAATACTAAGGCCAGCCCTTGCAAGATCCCAAACTTTCTTTTGTATTGCATTAAAGAAAGTTGACTAACAATCTAAAAATATAACAAAATATATTGGGGGGCGGGGGGGGGGGGGGGGGGGGGGGGAAGGGGGGGGGGTTCTATAAATATTTAATATTTGAAAAAAAAAGCATTTCATTTAAATTTATTTCCAAATTTGGTCTTTATTTCATATTAATTTTTGTCATACTGGATCTGAAAGTAAAGTAATTATTATGAACACACAGGTACATGTCCCAGTTGTTGTGTTATGAACAACTGTTTTTGTTTTCAGGACAAAACTGAAGGTCATTTTACAAATATGATATTATCAGTTGTTAAGAATCATGATGTAACAAATTCAGTAAATTAACTAATTGATCAACTTAACAGCTCATTTGCAGCAGTTCCTGCCAATCCTTCAAGTGCAAATTACAGCCATTAATCATTGATTTTAGTTCAATCAAAATGATATAATTACTGATAAACAAAAACATTTGCTAATGGAAGTTAATTAACTCCTACTTACGCTGGTGCTAACAACCAACCTTTTATCACAATACTGGCTTCCATCCAGAGTGAGTTTTAACAGCGCAATGGGTAGATGTAAACCTACTACACAGACTTATCTTTCACTAACCACTAACCCTCTGTCCTAGACAGACAGCCCAGATAGTTGAGGTGTGTGCCCAGAACAGCCCGTTCTTGAACTGTAATTGGACATAAGTATGAAAATGAAGTTGAAATAAAATGCAATCTAACCTTTAGCGGCCATTCCCTGTTTAGTTTCGTAGGTGTCGATCAAGGCCTGGGCCTGATCCTTGGTGTAAAACGGGTACAAGATCTCATTGAGACGAGGATCTCTCTGATGCTTGTTCAAGAAATCCTGAAACTGTTCTACTGTAAGGTACGGCTTCTTCTTTGCTCCACTGGTAAAAACAAGAAAACAATGAAAAGTTTGGTTCTTCAGTGAGTACCATATTAATACATTTACAAGGCATCTACTAATGTAGATTATCTAGAAGTAAAATACACCATATTGTTATGGCTGATGCCAAATTACCACAGCAAATATCAAAGTTATGCAATAAAAAGCACTGCAAGAGTCACTGAAATTGTCAGTGAAAACTGATATGTGCATGGACACTCAATTCAGATGAAAAGATGACTGGATGGATTGACTAAATGATTGACTGACATAACAACAAAGATATAACATCAGACCAAAAACATTATTACTTTTATCCACATGATGAATGTTGCAAAAAAAATAAAATCCAAAAACTATTTCCTAATTATGTGTATAAAAACTAAAATACCACAATTAGTGATTATTTCTCATTAATGTATCTTCCAAAACCATAGTAAAAATTATTGCTGGCTGGAAATTATTATTTCATTACCAGCAACCATAACATTTGCAAAAATATTAAACAGAATAATGGACACTATCCTACCATTAGTTTCAAACACTTTCTGGACTATATGCACCTTTTAGTTAAGTAATTAAATTAAATGTGATCCTTTAGTATTTTATTGGTCACTACACTATAAGTGACTACCCAGAAAATAGTTTTTTTTATGTTAACAGGTACTCCTTTAATATTTTACAAGAACAAGTCATTAACCGGTACCCAAAACCTTTCTGTATGTTATAAGGTGCTTCTTTAATAATTTAAAGAATGAAAAAACAAAAGAGTTTATTTTGTATTTGATGACACCATTAGAGCACATTGATTAATTAACCATCGGCAATTGGATGTAAATTATTTGATAATTCTGACACCTAGAGTAGTCTTCAGAGAAAACCAGCTACATTTTTCCATTAGGTGCGAAAGATCTTTTATATGCATTTTCCCCCAGACCGGAGAGTACATGCCAAGGTCTTTATGATTAAGTAATGCGTGTCATGAAATCTGTTTCTTCTTCACGGACAACTCCACTACCTGGCTTAATGTCTACAAACTCCCTCCGCCAAGACTACAGCAATAAATGCTCTAAGCTCATTTTATGTTGAACTCCTGAGGCTTTTTACCAAAGCCGTACTAGTAGTATTGTTTTAACTTATTCTCTGGCCTGGAAATAGTTATCTGAAATAGTTTACTGAAATTCACTGTAAAAAATGTTTGGTTATTTTACTACGCAAGCACGGTGGAATCAAGTAAGACATTAGGGGTGGGGGGAGGGGTGTGTGACTGACATCAAGGGCCCAAGTTTCTAGGGGGTTTACTACCAATAATAAGACTTACCACCAATATTTTTTCATTCAAAATTATCGGGGGGGGGGGCTAGTTTCCAGCCCTCCCCCCCCACTCTGCCATGCTTGCTACGAAAGGTAACTGTGTAATGATGTGGATGTTTACTGGCAAAATCAATAAAGATAAAACATGATGGTTTCACTACTTTTGGTGTTAACATTCTGTCATGAAAAAGTTTGCTTTTGCTTTCGGATTCATGGGTGAAATAATTTAAGAGGTCCTAATTCATACATGATCTTATTTTGCATTTAAAAAAGGTATATTTTATATAAAAGGACTTTCATAAGAATGAGATTAAACATACAGTCGAATCCACTTTATTGCATATCGGTTTACACTGAACCATTTAGCATTAAATCAATACAAATTATGTCGCATATTCGAATAGCTTTATAAAGACAAACATCGGTTAATTGCATATGAAAACCAAAATAATCTAGAAAATTCCATCATATAATGTTCCTCAAACCTTTAATATTTTACCAGAAACAATTGTAAATGCACAGATACATAAGTGATTATAAACTGAGTTGAAATGCCTACACCAGACAGCATATTTGACTGAAAGATCTTTTAGCAATTTAAAATAGATCAGCTCAATTTTATATTAAGTTTTTGCAAAAAATAATTAATTAATTTTAACTATCAGTCCCCTTCAATATTTAATATATTAAATAAAACAAAACACTACTGTTCACAGGTTTGTCTACACATTCAAATAATATATGGGAGATTAGAAAAACCTGTAAAATAATATTATGTTACGGTGACCAGCCTCGGTGGCGTTGTGGTTAAGCCATCGGACATAAGGCTGGTAGGTACAGGGTTCACAGCCCAGTACCGGCTCCCACCCAGAGCGAGTTTTAATGACTCAATGGGTAGGTGTAAGATCACTACATCTTCTTCTCTCTCACTAACTACTAACAATTAACAATTAACCCATTGTCCTGGACAGACAGCCCAAATAGCTACGGTGTGTGCCCAGGACAGTGTGCTTAAACCTTAAATGGATATAAGCATGAAAATAAGTTGAATTGAAATGAAATGTTAAGATATTTGAAGTGAAACAACTATAGTCTGTCCCATCCTTCTCAAATTTTTTATTTTTGTAAATCTGAAAATAAAAAATACTATTTTTGTGTGCAATTAAAACAACCCATTCAGCTCGGAAATAAATAACCTGTAATTCCATAGTATGAAAAAAGGCATTCCCTGTGGGAAGGACTATAGATGTACCAAACAATGGTTTTAGAGGACCATGTAGGTTTGAGGTCTTATTCACAACAAATCTGTTTGTTGTTAGAAAATCCATTGTGTGCTAAATCTTTAACAGGAAGTGGGTGTTTCTGTTTTTACATCTAAATGAGTCCAAGTCATGCCATATAATCGAAGTTCATTCCAATTGTCTATAACACAAGTTGATAGCGCAAAAGAAAATGTGCTGATTCACATGACCTACTCAACACCAATTAACAGGACAGCACATACCAATGTCTTTAATGAACAAGCCAATAGACACTGCTCAACTAACCTAAGCATGTAAAGTGCTATATATACGGATCACTTTGGTCTATATCTGAACATAACTAATTGTGAAATCTGTCTACTGCAGACTCTTTGTTAGTCTTAAATTGTTTTATAACAGTAGAAACACTATGTGTAATGTGAGTGTCAAACCCAGCACACTCTGTCAGTTCCACTTGGACCTGATTTACACCAAGTGTGTTACCAGAACTAATGCATCTTAGCTTTCACTAACATTTTTCTTAAAGGAAAAGACAATCAAGGCATTTGACCTGGTATGCATATTCAATGATATATAATGCACATTATTGCTTAATATCAACAAGTATAATCATATAGTTAATTAATAAAACGGTTAAATGTGACGGCTATTATATATAACGGGTGCAGCCATTTTGTATCATCCCAGTGAACACGCCCTCTGGCGAGCTGGTGGTTACGTATACCTAACGTGTCACGTCAGGAATTAGTCTTCGAACTGAAGAAACTAAACATACCGGATTTTTGCGGATGCATCGCAATATTCTGTAATAATAGTCATCCCTGTAAGCCAGCAACAATTATATATTTATGTTTAATACAAAATAAACCACCATTGTCAAAGTGTTGAAATGGTTTGTACAATTATGTTTTGTACATAAATTAACCCATGTACTGAAATAATAATTGGAGTGTTTTCTTAGTTAATTGGTCTTTTCTTTCCGTGGCCTGTACCTGCGGTTCCTGATTGGCAGATGTATATTTAAACGGTCCCCAGACACTGTGTCTAGACACACTAAAAAGACGTGCCTCTTTTATTAAGATAACAGGGTATTGTGTGTTAACCGTACTCCCCTCTAATCGTAATCGATCAGCCGTCCTGCTTTATTACTGTAATTCTGTAAAACCCTTGATTAAGTAGCCTTTCCCATCTAAAATCACAAAACTGACCAAGTATGTAGTCCCAAAGAAAAGAAAATTATCACTTGGGTATCATGAGTGGTCGTTTTTGCTTGAACACAGCATACCAATAGGCCTAATAATATGCTCTTTTTTTTCTTTGGATTTTTAAATAAAGAAAAATACTATAACTCCATTTTGTTCTATTGATGCAAATTGAAATATATTTAGTTAAATAGTTTATTATACTATTGTTATTTATGTTGTTTTACAAGTTAGGTTGATGAAAGCGAAGCGGCTTGTCGTAAATTCAAGCGTTTGTTTACACTGTGCATAGAGCAGATGGACGGAGCTGACGTCACTTCGCCCCAAGCTATACCACCGGACGTCACAAAAACGAAACAAAATGGCTGCCCCCAGTTAGCAGGAATAATCATGTCTTTTTATTAACTCTAAAATTACACGTTTTTCATTTGTTAAAGTGTCAGTATGTGTTGGTGGTCCGGGTATGCATCTTTCCAACACATAAATCTCTTCTTTGAGTTTACTCTACCTTTAAGGTACAGTCTTACTGTGCGACTTATATGAACAAACTGCAGTTTACAATCAAGCAACAATAGACTGCAATTTATATGGCAGCAACACATTTCATTAATACATTATATGACTAATTAAACTGGATGACAGAAATGTTTTTATTTTATTTTATTTATTTTTTGTTATATACCAATGTCAACTTTTCTTTCTCTCATTTGAATTAACCTCATTTCTTCCTGATCTGGCAGCTCCTTTTTTCTTTCAATTCTTTTGCTGTCCACCTCCACCTCCCAGTTATTGTCTCTTTAAACTGTGACAGGTGCTCCTCTCTTGTGGTCATCCATGCAACAGACCTGTCCTTTCCTATCAACTTTAGCTGTGATATTAGGGTGAGCAATCTAGAGTGTGGTAACTTCTGGCATTGTTAAAATGCTAGAAATTGTTCTTTAAAGTTATACCATGAAAACACCTTTAAATATTCTATATATTTCTAGGCTACATTTAATATACTCTTCATCAGTAGTATTTACATTATTAATGGTTTTGCTGACTAATAGATTTCTTATAACACATTAAGAAACAAAGAAAATCAATTTTATGTACATACATTTCATCAAATATTTTATCAACTTCAGTTCTTCCTGTTAGGTGACGGTAGAAGTTGAAATATTGCTCAAACGACAATTTGTGTGGATCAATATTTCCATTCTGGAAAACAAAAGAAAACAACATGAACGAAAACAACATTAAAGAAAAATCAAAGAAAAATCACTTCTGATTTGTTGCAGAATCATAAAGATACCTACATGTTGGGTATAAACATGTATTTATTTTAACATTATCACCACAAAGTAACATAGGCAAGAAAGGAATTAATCACATTAATGTCAATGACACCTCAGCACATGTTAAACCACAACAACTTGGTGTCTAACATGACACTTGACATTTTTTCCAGAGAAACACAGATTAAGAGTGAGTGAGTGAGTGAGTGAGTGAGTGAGTGAGTGAGTGAGTGAGTGAGTGAGTGAGTGAGTGAGTGAGTGTGTGTGTGTGTGAGAGAGAGAGAGAGAGAGAGAGAGAGAGAGAGAGAGAGAGAGAGAGAGAGAGAGAGAGAGAGATAGAGAGAAGAGAAGAGAGACGGAGAGAGAGAGAGAGAGAGAGAGAGAGAGAGAGAGAGAGAGAGAGAGAGAGAGAGAGAGAGAGAGAGAGAGAGAGAGAGAGAGAGAGAGAGAGAGAGAGAGATTAGTGAATTTTTGGTCTGGACTAGTGGAAATTATCAACTATATTACTATAATACATAGGGCAATATACATAGCCAAAGCATTTGTGAGGGCTAGTGACTTTCTCAAACATTTGTCAATCACTAACTGAGTTTAAAAATACATGTATGCTTCAATGTCAAAACCTTACAAAGGAAGAAGCTGGGGTTTTTTTTTTTACCATATTTTTTTTTTTTTTTTTAATATATCTGATGCTTAATTAATTTTGCTGAGTATAACAGATATTTGATTGAAAAATAGGAATTCAATGATGAATAGAAAGCATTTAAATAAAAAAACTCAACGTACGTAAATTACTTAATAATATATCAAGTTGCACTAAAGACTGATAAGTATGGATTAACCAGTCACTGAGATAAATCCTCCATTGATTCATACATTCATAACAACACAGACTGAGCAGCTTAAGTAGGGAATTAAAGTCAGCTTAAGGATGCACACCACCATTGACTTTGTCTTGCATTTCACAGCAATTACTGTGCCAGAATAAATACTGTACAAAATGTTGCAATACTAAGAGAAATATGTCATTACACGCTTTTGTAATTACTGTAACTTACATACAAACAAATCTAGAAGTTATTCACTTTTAAAGCAGAGCATCGTCTATTTAGCTGTTATGTGCTATTATGAGTTGTTATTTCCAAGTGACAGGATACATTATGCTCACTTGTTAAAATTGTGTAATATTAATAATCAATAATTCTAGAAACTGGATTATTTAAATTCAAGGTACTACAAAGGTCATCCTACTTGTGAAAAGTTAGAAAGTAATTTTTTGTTTGTTTTATATTAATTTTTATATTAAAGGGACACACCCTAGTTTCAATCCATGAAAATGCACACTAAGCTTAGTTAATCTACAAACCTGTAACACATTTGGATAAAGTTACAGTTGAGTGAAACACGAGTCTGTGACTTTGAAATGGTGAAATACCCTCTAAAATGGACTAAAACTCGACTAAATAACTGTTACTTCTTAGACGCACGTGCGTTTTTAAAAATATGAGAAATGCATTTTGTGATACTAAAAACACCAGGATGACCAAAAATACTTTGAATGTACGGAAATGGATAATATAAACAATAAAATCTAAGTAAAGTAATAGTTGTCCCTTTAAGGATTGTCTTATTTCATTTACATTCATCGGGGTATAACAATTTTTTTTATCCACATACTGTGTGAATTGGTAAACTGTTCACACATAAATTTGTGGATGATTTTTTTTTTCATAGCCAGACGAATGTAAAAGAAATAACAGACAATCCTTATAATTAAATTTTAAACATATTTACTGATAATATCACTAAAAATTAATATTTTGTTTTGATTTATTTGGGGGTTCAGAACAATAAAGCTCAATAAGACAAAGTACCAAAATAAAGTGACATCATCTGATTTCATCGAGAAATGAACAAACTTATGTTGCAATGGCTGGACCAATGGGATGATATTCAATTGTAATGAATGTAACAGAAATTAAATTATTGAAGACTTATTTCTTAAACGAGACTACATTAGACTGCTACAAGCACTAACGATACAATGGTGGTGAGGTCATTTAATGATGGCAGACAGCTACCATATTGAAAGTGACTTAAATATATTAAGTGATAAACATTTATGAATTCAATGCTGATATACAAGCTGAGGCGTCGGAAGTGGTATGGCCCGTACCACTTTTTTGGCCAGGAATGTTTTGTTCTCTTCCTATGGCACTTGAATAGTATAGATCTCATCATATACATTGCTTTCATGGCTGTACCAACTTTTAATTGCTTCTGACGCTCCTGGCAAGGTAAGAAATAAGGAAACACATGGTTTTGTTGACCCATTTTAAATTTCTACTAGTGGTGATATCTAAATTTCATACAAAGTTGTAATGTATGTTGTTTAAATGTCAGTAGTGTTCAACTGACTGCCAGTAACATAGTGAATGTCTGACACTATGGATTGATGCTTTTTGTTGTAGCCACTATTTACTGTTACTGTTTGTGTGATGCCTCATTTCTTTCCACCAGTGTACACATGGCACCGATTTTCATTAAAAATGCCAAAATGTGCATTCCCCTAACAACCTGCCCTCCCATCTGAAAAGAACAATTCTACAATAAATTTATGAAAAAAACTCTTAAAATAATTACTCAAAAACTGTTTTGAACATTTATTCATGAAATATAATTTTTTTTTTTAAATACCCGCTCATAATTCACCCAACAAAAATGAAATAATATGACTCTGTCTACTGCAACAAAAGCAGCAGGCATAAAAAAAATGCCATGATTGTGATAATTCAGGAATAGCCCTTAAAACAGATAGGATCAATATAAAAAATAAAATGTTTGCTTAAGACACATGTTTACATAACAATTTGCAAGCTGACATTCAGACAAAATTCTATACACTAAAGGGAATAGCAACAACTATTTTATGTTTTTTTGTGTGAAAAATAAATAAATATAGCTGTCAAATGTATAGCTACCAAATGTTAAATATCATGATTCCCTCAGAGTATTGACAACATATATATTATTCAGAACATGACTAATGTACTTACGTACATTCACAACAAACACATAAATATTAAAACAGTCAATTAGTGCAATATGTAGATAGGCATATACAATGTATGACATTTATACAGCAGCGAAACACATCATTACTAATACTAGGGTGTTGTTTCTTCAAATTCATGATACCCTAAGAGCAATATGGTAATAAATATGTCTTATTTAGGACAAACTTAACATATGCTTTTAAAGTATCCCTAGAGTCTGATATTATGTATTGATATATATCTATCCAAATGTAACATTTGCCAAATGCACAACAAAGACTGGTGTTTGTATTTGAAACTAAAACAATTTGTGTAGCACTCTATGAAGTTACTGTGCTATAATAGGGAAATTTCTTCTAGCTACTATACTGCCAATGAGAACACTTCCAATTCCACCACTAATAATCCCCTCTCAAATAAAGCTACGTCGAGGGCTGTGGGCTGCAGTCAGATAAACTGTTATGGTTCTTGACTGGGTTATAATGGTAAAGTTGGCATAAGTGTACTAGATGGTGATTGGGGGGGGGGGGGGGGGGGGGGCAGGGGGAGAGCAACAGTCCTCTCCCAGACCTGCTTCCCCCAAGTACTGCTGAAGCAAATATTTGAATTTGGGCAAAAATAATGAGACAAAAGTTTGTTTTGTTTAATAACACCACTAGAGCACAATGATTAATTAATCATCGGCTATTGGATGTCAAACATTTGGTTGCAAAATGAGCTGGCCTGAAACCTTTTCACCATGTATATCCATCATTCTACTCACAATATTAGTTGTAATTCATGTAAAAATGCATAGCAATTCATTTTTCAACTCTATATAGCTCCTTGGTTGTAACGCTAATATGAAAAAAAACATTATTATCCAGATACTAGCAGTTTCATTTAATTTGGCCAAAATTCAGCTCGCCCCTTATAAAAATGGGAGCCTGTACTCCTATATATGTTGGTTCTAAATGTAACAGGTAATTTGATTTTTACAGAAGGCCAGATTCAAACACGGACCTTTATGTGCCAGCAGAAGCACTTTATAAATGAATATAAACACTACTGTACCACACTGACATTTACATTCACTGTTACCAAGTCATAAATCAAATCTATGTAGTGAAAAAAGACAATGATATGAGTGTGTTTAATACAAATGACAGTCAACCTGGAGGCAGGCGTAGCTTCTAAGCTGAATTTAATCACATATTTCCTATGTTCTCAAGCTCCAGCTCATGTCTTAAACTCTAGCGCATGTATTAAACTCTAGTTCCAGTCTCAACCTCTAGATCCGATCTCAACCTCCAGCTCACCTCTAGCTCCAGTCTCAAATACTAGCTTTAATTTTAACCTCTAGCTTATGTTTTAACCTCTAGATAATTTTATAACCTCCAGATAAGGTCTCAACCTCCAGCTCATGTTTTAACCTTTACCTCCAGTTTCAACCTCAAATCTCAACCTCTTCACTTTAATCTCAAGCTCTAGTGTATGCTGCTGTGTTTGCGGTTTTCACAATGACAGACTTTACCACTTGACAAAGACAGTGAGATAAATCAATCAGCCACTTATTACCCACAGCTGAAATTACTGTCACGTTTTGGGCTGTCTTCTGAATCAAATAAACATCACAAAAACCAGCCTTGTACTGTGTACATGAATATGCATGATAGATACATTTCCATGTAAACAATGTTAAGTGTTATGCAACCAGAATTATCTGGTCTTAAGTAGATTCATTTCAAATTGCAGAATCTTGGCAGTGCAGAAGTATTTGCACTTTTGTAGGATGTTGTTATGTTCTGAGTAAATTATGAAATGACTTGTTAAATATGTAAACGTTCATGTTGAATACAGATTAACAGTTTTTGTTCCATTCCAATTAGAACTTTTGCTAATGGTATATAAGATTGTTTTGTTTAACGAAAACACTAGAGCACATTGATTTGTTTATCATCGGTTATTGGATGTCAAACATTTGGTAATTTTGACATACAGAGGAAACCTGCTACATTTTTCCTTTAGTAACAAAGGATCTTTTATATGCACCATCTCAAGACAGAATAGCACATACCACAGCCTTTGATATACCACTCATGGTATACTAGCTGGAGCAAGAAATAGTCCAATGGGCCTAGTGATGGGGATCGATTCTAGATCAATCGCGCATCAGGCATGTACTGTACCATTGAGCTATGTCCCGTCCCTAATAATGGTATATAAAAACTTACGGTTATGCATTTCACTGTGGAAATACTATCTGAACAATTATTGAAAAATGTACTATAGCCTACATAATGGTCAAAGATTTGTTTTAATAAACTCTAGAACATGTTATTATTATTATTATTATTATTACTACAGTTATTACAGTATTAGGGCTCACACTGGATATAATTTTGGTATTTCATTAAAAATAATTAAAAAGTGGCTAATTAAAAAAAGAAGCCAAATACAACATTTTGTAGCTATTTTGTATGGCAATTGGCTAATTTGGCAATGGACAGGGTTAGCCCTGCAGTATGTTTGGCTGAATAACCATTGATTAAATAATATGCTGGGGCGTACTTAAACAGATTATAAACAACTGCTTCCTTAAGCAGATTATAAACAACTGCTTCCTTACATTACCAATATACATTTCTGGTCATACTGGTGTTTTTTTCAGCAGTTCCAAATGCAACCAGGAGCAGTATCTTTACAGAGCTATTCATTCTATTGTGTCCAGTAGAAAGTCTTTTGTTTCAGAGTAGACACAGAGTCCACTAATGGGGCCTGATGTATGTACTCCACAGTCTACTCTTCCAGCGCAGTGGAGGATGCTGGGAGAGGAAAGAACTGTTCAATTCTCATGATTTATTGCCACACTAAATGACAACTGTCTGGATCAGACAAGAGAGCTAATGGAGCCAAGGCAAACAGTCCCTCTTCACGTTTGTTAATAAAGGTAACTCACTGGCTTGTCGCCTACAGACAAACCTGCTATACAGGACACTGAACATAACAGCCACATGGTACAAGAATATTGATTTATTAATCATCAGCTATTGGATGTCAAGCATTTGGAAATTTTGGACATAGTCTTAGAGAGGAAACTTGTTACATTTTTCCATTAGTAGCAAAGTATCTTTTATATGACAGCACATACCATGGCTAGTTGTGGTGCACTGGCTAGAACAAGAAATAAAAAAACCCAACAACAAAGGTATCTCACTGGCTTGTTGCCTACAGACACACCTGCTATACAGGACACTGCATATAATAGCCACATATACCAGAATAAAAAAGTTTGTTTCGTTAAATGACATCATTTGAGCACATTGATTTATTAATCATTGGCTATTGGGTGTGAAACATGTGGACATTTTTGACATATATTCTTAGAGAGGAAACCTGCTACATTTTTCCATTAGTAGCAAGGAATGTTTTATATGCACAGACATGATAGCACATATCACAGCCTTTGATATATAAGTCATTGTGCACTAGCTAGAGCAAGAAATAGCCTAATGGGCCCACAGAGGGGATTGATCCCAGACCGAAAGCACATCAGGCAAGCGCTTTACCAGTGAGCTAAGTCCCACCCTCAGAATATGAAAAGAATATCATCATGGCTCATCCAGGAGTGACTATGATTTCTTAGTTTTTTCTTTTCTAAAGTAAGAATACAGTTAAACCTGCTCAATTGGCCATCCATAATTGATATGATTGTCTATAAACACCAATTTCCAGACATCAGCAATTATTTATTTCTTAAATATTCAAAAATAGTTCATTAAGATTCTTCAGTCAAATATAAAATTTTGTTATTAAGCATCTGGCCTCTTTGGCTACCGACAAGATTTCTACTTCATACTAATTAAACAATTTAAAGGATCATCTGTTTATATAAAAAAATTATTTTAGATAACATAAGATAGATATCTTATTTTGTACTTTGTTGTGGCCTATATATGCCCACTATTAGATTACCTATACCACTGTACAGTTAGTCTTGAATAATAGTTTTATACCAATTTTTGTAGCTCTTTTGGGTATTGTCATATAACACTCTTTTTTATGTTCAGATGTGTCATTATGTCTGATGTGGGAAATATCACAGAAAACACAATTAATTATTTATTCATAACATGACCTTTATCTTTGTTGCTAAATGTTATTGTTTTATGAGCTAGAAGTCATGACATTTAAAAACCGCAGACAGCAGAACAATATCAATTTATTTATTTATTTATTTATTCATCTTCAGTCTAAAATGCTGATGATGATGTAACTATTTTTGTGGTTATGTCCCACTTGTGAACAAGTCATCAAAATATAAATCTATGAGGTTTCCTATAGATGCTCTTTGTTAACAAAACAATAAAGTTACAAAACCTATGTAAAAGTTTATTCCAAAAGCTAATTATACCTATTGTGATATACAATTATAAGATGAAGAATTGAACTGCTGTTAAGATGAGAATAAGCAAGCACTATTTCAATCTGTTTCAAAAGCAGACTCACCAAAAAAACCAACCCTGAGAGGAAGTGATTAACTCCTCCACATATGGGGAATCATTTAAGATAATACCATATTGATACATAATACATACTATATAGGGAGGCAACGGGCAATGGGCAACTCTTTTTACGTGCCCCTATCCACGAAGGTTCAGGCACGCCCACCACGGATTTAGCCTCTGACTTCGCCAGTGACTAACTCCGGAGCAGGAGGGGGGGGGGGGTAAGTTTGAGGTGGGCGGAATTTGGAATAAAGCCATTTAGTAAGGTCGACGCGAGCGCGGACCAAATAGCAGACACTTCGTAAACTTGAAGTACACCGAGTGGGAGCCGTGCTCCGATTGGCTGAATTTCGATTCCTCAGTGAAGCCTGTATTTTACCTAAGTCTACAAAGAGTAACTGCATCCAAAACATGTCCGGACTCTAAAATTTAACCAAAAATAGTTAAGACTGCTCAGCCAAAAGGTTTTTAAGGTGATTTTGAGCAATTGAACGGGCGCCAAAATAAAATGCGTTAGACTACTTATAAAAAAATAAACATAAGAATTTTGAACTGCTTCCAAAACGTTTAAAGTCTAACTAGCCCAAAAAAGAGGTTGGTACTCACGGAGGTAAAGGTTGTTATCTAGGGGGTTCCGATGTAGTCTTGGATGTCAAGGTGCGGGAGGAACTGCCGGTAATCGGAGTCTGCTAGCGACCTGGTGATTGGACGGTAGTGTGGACCCGCGACGGTTTTCAGGACACGATGTAATGTCGGGTTGTCCATCTCCTGTAGTAGCAGACCTTGATTAAATTTCCCGTTCCGGCGGATGGTTACGCACACTGCGTTCTGTCCCTCCCGCATCTTGAGCCGGTGCACCGCGAATTCCCCCTCGTTGAGTCCGTTGGGTAGTGGTTGATATGCCTGCTCCTTAGGGCGGCTAATCAGGTGGCGTACATCTGAGAGGTTCGTCTTCACCAGCTGCTGGTAACGCTGTTGGAGACGGCTGGCCTACAGTGACCACCATCCCTCTGGTTCTGTCCTCGGCTGCGGCGGTTTGGAGGGGCGAGTTGGCTTGGGTGGTGTTGAACTCGGGGGAGTGTTCGCCTTCCTCCTCTTCACAACTGGCTCCTTCCGGGCTTCGCCTCAACGGGTGTCGTCGGTAGGGTCGGCGATACGTCCGGAGGCGCTTGAGTAGGAGTAGGTGTCGGAGGCCGATTGGACGGGGTGACACAGATGGCTGTGTCAGGCTCGTCCAATTCGTCTTCTTCCAGTGGGACGGTAGCCGAGACAGCCGGGGCCGGAACCTCTTCCATCTGGGTCGTCTTCCTCTGGTGAGCGGTGTTCGGCGGTCTAACAGAAGGAGTCGCCGCTGGCGGTTTAGCCACCGGTTTTGACCCCCCCTGCGCCGCCGCTGGCACACGTCTCCTCTTCCTCCACCTTCCTTTCTTCTGAATCCGGTCTCCGTACACCAAGGTCACGGTTGCCCGTGACCCGGTGTACGAGACCCGGTATTCAATCAGCATTCCATAGGTATTCATCAGTCCCCCCAGGTGGGGGGGGCAGATCGAGAGAGCAAGGGCTAACATCCGTCATCATCGAGATATTAGATTGGGTCAGGGAGGCAATGAGGTGCACGAGTGATAGCTCCCCTTAAATAGTGAAGACATTTACAAACACTGACTTAGCGTGTCTGCCTCTAATATTATCATGTCCTTTACTACTCAAATGATTCAAGAGTCCACCACATAACAACCATTAATGCCAGTAGCTGATCTAGAATTACCTTGAAGGGAAGAAGGATGGAGGTGAACAAACCAACAATGCAAGTCCAAACCCTAGGTAAATGATAATGGGGGTGGGCGGGGACGAATTGATAACTAACACAACAGTCCTATTTCAACAATGGTCATTAAATAATCATGCAAAAAATATGAATATAAAATACAATCTCCCAATGATGTATTTGATTTTAACAAAAACATACTGGAATAAAGGTTTTTCTAATTCTGTTTCCATTTTGAAAGTTAATTGAAATTGGCATAATGCATGAAGCATGCAAACTGTTTTCATCCTATGATCTTATCTAGACTGGCAATCAATAACTTCCAATAATAGAGACAGACAAAATCAATTTCCTTTTGCCTTGCCATAATATTATGTGAAATATCATTGGTATTTACAAAAGTACTGACTGATCTTCAAATTGCAGACATTATACATGTACTAATATGTGATCAGACAAACATCTGAGATGAAATAGCCAAAACAAACTAAAATTTGAACTGAAATAGTTTAAAGAGTTTTCCTTTCCTGTATCAGACCTAAATTACCATGAAAAAGAAAATTGGGGAGAGTGATTAATTGCTTCCCAAACTTAGATTATGGGGAGTCATTTAAGATATTATCATATTAAACATTGATATTTAATCCTTTTGAAAATGACTCTCCTTGAACTATCATCACGGGACTGATGAAGAGCCAGAGTGATAGCTCTCCTTAAATGGCGAGCTCTGCACTACCACACAAATCAGACTCCAAATCATGACACCAAACACACGGATTTTATTCCAATAACACCCTCGACAACATCTTAATTCCTTTTATCCGGTTAACTGGTCGCAAACTGCACATAACCTGCTCAATTAGATGGACCATCAAATGGCCAATATGCATGAAATACATTATTTATGTACCTGATTCGTCTTTGATTAAACTTCTTTTTAATCTGACGACCTCTGTGTAATGAGGTGCAACACTTGCACCAATGATCTTGCAGCTATAAACTACCCCACGTGAAAATCTATATCACTGCCTGCAATGATCCACAGTGGTAAAATCTTTTTCACTTCATTAATAAGCTAAGAACTAATCAGCTGACCATGGTCTTAATCATTAGAATAAATTTAATCAAATTAAGCTAACGTGAGTAGAAACTAAATAATAAATTATGTTCTGGAATGTGATCTTGATTACAAATTCGAGAAATAAATTCCAGCTGATTTTATATTAAGTTTTGTAATGTTTGGCATGTCAACTATGGCATCATGACATTGATTTCTGATGTTTTTTTTAAATTTAACGTTCATTCAGTTTATTTCATTTTCAACTTGGTGGTTTTTCTTACATCTAACTAAGGTTCTAGCAGCTAGTCCTGGGCAGACACATCAGGTACATGTATATAGGCTGTTGTTTAGGATGGGTTAATAGTTAGTTGTTTAAAAATTAAAAAAAATAATTAGTTAGTTGTTAGTGGCTAGTGAACGAAAAGTTGGTGTGGTGCGTGTTCTTACACTGGTCTTCATAATGACCCATTAAAACTGGGAGCTGGAACCAGGATATGAACATGGTACACATGTCTGATGGCTTAACCACTACGCCTGGTATTCTGACCTTTGATGGGAAGTATGTATATTAGATTTTGCTCAAATATGGTCAATGGTATACTAAATCAACAGTTAAAAGTTAAAGTTTGTTTTAACACTAGAGCAGATTGATTAATTAATCATTAGCTATTGGATGTCAAACATTTGGCAACTGTGCAACACAGTTTTTTAGAAGAAACCTGTGCAGCAAGGGATCATTTATATGCATTTTTCTATAGATAGGAAAGCATATACCACAGTCTTTGCTATACCAGTCACAGAGCACTGGTTGGGATGGGAAAAATATAAAGTGTCCACTAATATGTTCGATCATATAATCCAAACAGCCAAGATGAGGATTAAACATATTGAGCTACAGTACATGTATATCCTGTCCTCCCCTTCCCCAATTCAACACTCCCATTCTTTCTCAAAAGATCTCAAACCATAAAATTAGTACAGTTTTAAACTGCCTAGCTATTGATTATTACGGTATAGCTGACAAATAAAAATATTTTCAAGTACTTTATGAAAATGTTGAATGTTTTCTTCAACAACACCTGATTTTTATTCCTCCATATATGAGGACATTGCCATCCTGACTGTTAAGTGACTCCATGACGGTTCATAGGAAAATGTAATTAGTCTTTTGAAAGACCAGCTTCAGTGTCAGACAGCGGAGGAGCGTGCCATGGCAGCTGATGGTCACTAACCTGCCGGGCAGGCTGGTCATTGTAGACATATCAAAGAAACATGATACCAGTACTAAAAAAGATGCCATATTCATGGGTCTTTAAGACAAAACTTGACACTACTTTAAGAAACTTGGATTTTTACCATGTTCATCTTACATAGACATCCACATAATGAGCCAAGAAAATACATTCAATCTTCATTTTATATTCACTATGAGAGAGAAAATTGCAGAAATCAGTGAAATCAGTTATGTACCTAAACGAAAGAAGGAAATGTTTTGTTTAACGACGCACTCAACACATTTTATTTATGGTTATATGGCATCAGACATATGGTTAAGAACCATACAGATATTAAGAGAGGAAACCCGCTGTCGCCACTTCATGGACTACTTTTTTTGATTAGCAGCAAGGGTTCTTTTATATGCACCATCCCACAGACAGGGCAGTACATACCACAGCCTTTGATAAACCAGTCGTGATGCACTGGTTGGAACAAGAAATAGCCCAATGGGCCCAACGATGGAGATCGATCACAGACAAACCGCGCATCGAGCGAGTGCTTTACCACTGGGCTACATCCCATCCCTATGTACCTAAACATTTTAGGTAACCCATTTCTTTTTGCATAACCTTTTATGACCATGTAAATTATCAATAAACAAAATTTTTTAATTTTACTATAGTAATCAGAACTAGACTTGAGGTAGGGACAGGCTAAGAAAACTATAATTTTTCCTTCAGAAGCCTTACTATGATATCTTATTAAGTGTAACAACCACTTACAGTACAACATCATACAACAAATAAAATGGCATTTCTTGCTAGACTATGTTTGTCATGAATTTTTAAACCTAACACTCTTGAAATAAATACACAAAATGTGGTTCTGAACTTAATCGGTACATTACAAAGACTTAGTGCAAAAACAACATTAATTGGTCTAGCTGGGCTTCTGTGATATGTGTCAGGGATCATTCTGTTAGCGACTCATCATCACAGTTTTATTTCAAGTTTTGTAATGTAACACAATACCTACATGTATCTGACATAACCAGAACCAAATACTAGTCTACTCCTGGTATACCTGTCACATTCAAACAATACATAACCATCAACAGAATATCATTTTGTTTGATCCAGTAATCGTATTCTGCTTATACAACTGGGGAATCAAGAAAAAAGCATTATGACCTACAAATATACACATATTACAAAAACATTAACTCTCTAATATCTAGGACAGAAATACTGTGAAAAGAGAATGCATTACAGGAACTGTACTTCAAAATAGTATTAAATAATGATATGCACATCACGTGCCATGAGTATTACTAGAGAGATTTAAACACTTTATAGCTGTTATTTTACAAATCTTTTAAGCACCATCAAGACTTTCAAACCTTATCCAGTTTAAGTGGCAGAAATCATATGAATCACCACGGATGGCTTAGGAGGTGCAGTAAACCCCCTGTTGCCGATTATTTTTATTTTCATGCAGTTCTTTGCTTTAACTAAAGATAAAATATTAGCCATAATATGTACTGCTACTAGTTCCTTATAAAAATGGACCCATTTTAAAAACTGTTTGTGACTCATCTAAACTTAGTATTCCTTGAATTGCTCGTTTTTGGAAGGAATGGCTACTGTTTTATACCATTGATATTTTATGTATTTTATATCAAAATAAATAAATAAAAGTAAATAATACAAATTATTCTTAAAGTCAAACATTTACAAAAGTACATTTAATATATAAAAAAACATTTCTAAGTTTGACTGACAACAGGAATAAAAATAAATGTTTGTGATCAGTGAGAGTTATACCGGTATATAAATAAAGTTTATGTCTTGTCATGGAAAGTGATGCTAGTTTGATTTACTTCACATTAAGATGCAATTAATGTTTGCATTATGTTGACCCACACCACGACTGGTATATCAAAGGTTGTGGTATCTGCTATCCTGTCTATGAGATAGTGCATATAAAAGATCCACTGCTACTATAATAGAAAAATGTTGGGTTTCCTCTATGATCTATGTGCTCTAGTGGTGTTGTTAAACAAAACAAACTTTCACACATATATATATTTCACTCTGTTGTAACATTATCTATCCTGGTGTGTTATAGGTTTGTAGATTAACCAAAGTTAGTGTCTCTTTTCACGGGTTCAATTAAACTACTTTAGTGTTTGCTTTATGTTAACACATTCTAATAGGAATCCTGAAGAATAGCAAGTAGAATTATCTGGATGTATGTGTTTCCACACCTAATATGACACTCATCATTTTCACTAAACTTTTTGTGATAATTTCAGTTCTGGTCAACTTTATAAATAGCTAGCATACCAGTGGCTTCACTAACTGCAAATTATTGGTAGTTTATTTATTTCATTGATTGATTTGTTGAAGCTCAATCAAGGTTGTAGGAGAAGCAATTACTCTGCAGATTAGCGACATCCGATGCTGGTCTGCTGTTATTAAGACTTTAGATCAGAAGAATGAGCTACACAAGGAACATCAGGTGGGGTTTTTTTCAATTTGTAAAACTGATTTGCCTTGAATCAGTCCCATTGTCACAATGATATCCATCTCTATTCATACAGAAACATCTGGTGACCCTAAACAATTATTATGACTATAGAGAAAAAGAATAAGCTATATCAAGAATATCAACTTGTCACAAATGATTTTCCATCTCTACTGACATAAACAAAATGTCATAATTATTTAGTTTACTCACTCACTATTTCCACAAGTCTAACACTTAATATCGACTGACTGAACAGTGTGCCAAGGTAATGTTTAATAAAAGTTCTTTATGGTACAAGCAGAGCAAGGTTTTTGTTTCTAAAAAAAACTACATCATACATGTCTTTGTTGCCAAACAAGCCAGGAGCTACAGGAGTTTTACGGATAAGTGATCATAACATTTTACTATCTAATGCCAAGAACAATACTGTAAAACTGCTAGCATTGTGATTCATAAATGTAGCATTAATGACTTGGACAGACACGGTAACCAAACAGGTTGTGTTGTAACCTTCAGGTTTGCCTACATTTTTACAACTAAATATAATGGCAGACAGTAACTATTCTCAAAAAAAGTTACTGACAGCTAAAACCTTCTCAAAACTGGACACTCTATAAACCTGAATTCTTTCAAAACCAGACATTTTTACGGTTCTCTTTTAAACATCAGTACAGAATATAACCTCTTTAAACTGGATACCCCTTAAAACAGACTTTTTGCTTAGTCCCATGGGTGTCCGGCTTAGAGATGTTTCATTGTATGTATAACAACATAACAACCAATTGGAAGAAGTGGATCCATATATAGGACCAAGAAATATTTTTAATGTTATTAACCAATAATGCATTTAAATCACCTCTTGACAGATTTCCAGAGTCAACAGATTCACTTTTGGACAGGAAATGAAAATTAGTATAACAATGCCCCAATATGCTCATTAATCAACTCATATATATATGTGTGAATTAAAATGAAGATTTTTTTTATTATTATACATTGTTTCACCCAAAAATGTTACTTTGAAAGAGTAAATCTTACAAAAATAATGTAATTTTATATTGAGGACCAAGGTGCTAAAATATGTTGAGTCCTACAGGTACCTAAGGTCTATGATAGTTTGTCCGATGACAGCACTGACAGATTCAGAGGGATGTCACAGCGGTCCTGTGATCTCCCTTACTCATTTGAAGAGCCCTTTTAATGACTTTTTTTTAAAATTCCTTTTAAATTTATCATCCACAAAATACAACATTAAATTGATGTGAAAATGCATTTCTCAGTCACTTTGGCAGCTTTGCTCATTTGCCGTAACAAACTGAAATTGACCATTTTAGAATTTTCTGACCACCCCCCCCCCCCCCTTACAAATTCCTGGATCCCTCTCTGGACAGGTTGTGGTATTTGCTATCTTGTCCATGTGAAAGAACATATAAATATACCTTGGTAGGTGTAATGCAAAGAGCAGCATGCCTAGGACATAATGGTTGAAATTTAGTTAAGACATAAAAAAGTTGCATCACATCTCATACTGGTCATCAAGTACATTGGTCCTTGTCTCCATATGCACTAGCACCAGCAATCCAGCAGACAAGAGCAGCTGTTACCTTGAATAACAGCCTCATAATTGCCTATTCATGCAAGTTTAGCACAATTAAGTGCTCCTTAATATCATATTAATCCTGTGTTGCATGGCCAGGCTCCTGCTGGTGTTTGCTGCCAATTTCTGCAAACAAAACACACCAAACTCCAGCCTGCCTCAGGGCCTTGGTGCCAGCATCCGCACCAAATTGGTTTTCAGCTAGTTATTTCATAGCCACCAGCCTTCAGGTCTGACACTGTGACTACCGCATGAACCAGGATGACTTTATTAACAACAAAGCTCTTTATGAAGCAAGAACGTTCTTCGGAGAGAAAAAACGGAAAAAAAACAACAACAAAAACCATGTAGCAGGGGGGAAAAAATGCTAGAAGATACACGCCTTGTAATAAGTTGATAGAATTTCAGATTTTGGCATTAATTTCTTTTTCTACGGGATCAAGGCAATATCCTGCCCAACTAATGGTGAGAAATCCATGTCTGCAGTTTAACGTCCATGCTATTATATCGCTTTAGTGAAAATATTAAGCCTTGTGGGATCTAAAGAAGTGTTTAATAACATCATTAAATTAATCTTGTAACACTGTAATGTTTTCAGCTGGATGAAAACAAGGCTTAATATGCATCACAAAAGAAAATAAACTCCCACAATTTCTTAAAAAAAAAATAGACACCAATTCCTTTGTACAAATTGAATGACTTTCTAGTTGCAGAATAGAATCCAACTGATCTAGGCCACAAATGAGTTTAAGGAACTAAGTGACACATCTATTAAACAGCAAGTCAACAGATTCAGTGATTACTTAGATTAGTCACTTTCAAAGAAGTATTTCATTACTACAGACAGCAATATGTAGCTTCAAGGTCAACTGGCCTTAGTTAAAGGTACAATAGATCAGAGGTTAACAACATTTGGTTAAGATGAAATAGCTTGGAGGTTAGTGGCACTTTGTTGAGTTCAACAACAGTTGGTTGAGGTGCAGTACATCAGAGATTAAGAGTATCTGGTTAAGGGGAATCAGCTTGGAGGTTAGTGACACTTTGTTGAGTTTTAACAACACTTGATTTGGTGCAGTACATCAGAGGTTAACAGCATTTGGTTCAGGGAAATCAGCTTGGAGGTTAGTGGCTTTTTGTTGAGGTGTAGTAGACCAGAGGTAAAGAACACTTAGAGATTGTGTAACAGCTTGGAGGTTAGTGACACTTGGTTGACATGCAATACCTCAGAGGTTAACAGCACTTGGATGATCTACAACCAAGTACAATACATTGATATTTAAATACTTTTAGGTAGCATTAATGAAGATTTGGCAGGGCTTTTAAGCAGAAGTAAGAAAACAAAGTGAATATTGGAACATGTGGATGTGCGTATTACAAAGCTACGTGTAAATCAGCTGATGTTATTCTTACCTTTCCTGTGTGGAACCCAGCTGCCTCTAGAGAACTTTCTACTTTTTTGCGGTCTTCTCGATTAACTGCTACCATCTTCTGAACACTAAAATAAAATATTCAGATGAAAATATTAATCATTTCTGTAAAATTTCTATTTCTCACACTTTTTAAAGAGACTGTCCTGAGTTTGTAGACAATGAAAGATGTTTCTGACTAATTTTAACAATGTTTACCACTACATTGAGGTCATGACCTTTGTTGCCTTGTTAAATAGAAAGATTATTAATATTTTATATAAAGAGTTTGCATTAATAACATTTAGTATAGATTTTTAGATAAACTAATGGTTTTGTTAGTTTGACTAAAAATATCTAACTGGTTGATACAGAAGCACTGTCAATAGTTGCCTCCTATTTGCCAGTCAAAATGATATTAGTATTAAAATTACAAAAAGTTATTTTAAAACAATACTCATTTCAAAGAAAAGCTACACATGCATACCAAAGTTATATTGGATGGTATTAAAAAACATTTAGGTTTCAGTTTACTTTGAATATTAATTATTGGAATAAAAAAGGTGATAGAGTTTCAAAGTTTCACCATCAATTTTATTCACATTATTAAGCTTTGATGTTGGCTAACCTTGCTCTTTGATGATTTTGAAAGCTGAAATTATTATAAATCTACATCTGCATTCTGAAAATATGGGCTAATACCTGGGTACTTAACTCTAAACAATAGTGTTCTTACAGCACACCCACACATAAAGCCTTTCAAGTAGCGATTCTCAAAAAGCACCTAAATCTTGTATGCATATCACTTAATCAATACTACAGAAAAAGAGCATTAGACCATTCCAATCTTCCAAAAGTGAACTGAATTATGTTTTTTTAATTTGACATTGTAGCTACAATTCTCATTAATTGGAATTTATTTAGCACATTATTTCCATAGTTCTCATACAACACCATTCTGACTGGAATGAGAATATGTGAGAAGTGATTGTTTGGCGCTTAAAAAATAAAAATAAAAACCAACATTAAAAGAGAGTTCTCTACACTATTTGCTGCTTGCTTCTCCTAACTGTGCCATATATACTGAACAAAATAAGAAACTTCCGCTAACTTTGCTTGAATATAACTTGATGAAAACAAACCGGGGGAATAATTGTTATATATGCGTTTAAAGAGTGTTCCATGATGCATCGTTTGGTGCAAAAATCATGGCCATAGGTTAACAGAAACTGGAAGAAATTTTGACCAAGTGTGGTAGGGGTTCGTTGACGTTAGCGGGTGGGTTGGGACGACGCCTCAATCGTCTGTCCAGACTATCCCAGACATGCTCGATGGAGTTGAGATCAGGACTTTAGCAGGCCAGTCATCAATGAAATCAATGTTATTTGTCCTAAGAAAATTTACAGTGTCTCTAGCTGTATGAGAGGTGGCATTATCATGCTGAAAAATCGAGATGTTGGCGTTGTTATGGAACAGAGGAATGACGTGATGAGCGAGAATGTCATCGTGGTAACGTTGAGCATTTAAATTGCCATCAATGACGATAACCATGGGCAATGGCTGCCCAGACCATGACAGAACCCCCACCCCCGAAACGATCTCGTTCAAGAACACAACAGTCAGCATAGCGTTCAGTTCTCCTACGGTAGACCGCACCCTGCCATCACTATGTTATAAAGAAAATCTGGATTTATCAAAAAAAAAAGAACGGTATTCCAGCGTCGCTGTATCCAACGAGTGTGTACACATGCCCAATTAAGACGATTTAGACGATTTAGTAAGGACGTCGTGCATGTAAACCATTCTCCCGTAGACGATTACGAACAGTTTGCCTACTGATTCGGTTATTATGAAGCCCAGGTGTGTTAGCAGCAGTAGCAGTGGCAGTTTGGAATTGATTGCGCAAATGTGTCTTCATGATATAGCAGTCTTGACCACGTGTTACAATGCGTGGACGTCCATGACGTGGCAAGTCGTTGGTGCTTCCTGTCGTTCGAAATCTTACGCGAAGATTTCGTATCGCTCGACTAGAACTTCCAACATGCCTTGCAACGTCTTCTGTCGACATGCCAGCATCAAGCATGCCAATTGCCCGTTCGCGTAAATTATTGGGTATTCTTGGCATACTAAAAATGCTACAATGTAAAAAAAATTTTTTTTTTTACAAATTTTGAAGCGTTTTTGTTCACTTGACAACAATATCAGTAAGACAAGAAAAACAAATTGACCAAATACTATACGGGACATGTTGAACCATGCATGCACGAGCACATTGAATTTCACGTTGTCGATGATTAACAGTGCAAAAATAATCGATACAATTCATGAATCCTGATAATACAGCTCAAGGCTAATACTACCTATATAATTTCATTACACAATGAATTCTTTAACACAACACATACTATATGTACAAATCGGAAGTTTCTTTTTTTGTTCAGTATATATGAATGTTTATATTTGCTTGTACTATCCAGTATATTTTGTCAGGTGGATGATTTGAAAAATTAAAGTAGTGACCAGGCTTTTATTATAACTTTATATCAGTGTTGCAGATATCTGTTGCACCATTTCTACCTTGCATCACCAGTAAAACTCAATTTGTAACAGTAAAACTTGCTCATTAACATCTACAGATAGTCAAGTACAACACAGTTATCCCCTAAATGATATATACATATACATATATACATGTACATATATGGCTCTGCTAAGGTGTTATCAACGAAACTAAATATGTGACAGTAAAAGTACTAAAACCACCAAAATACATCAGCAGAGCAAAAGACAACACAGTAGATAGTTATTATCTAGATTCCAGTGGTTTAATTACTTTCTCTCATTAATTGTGCTGTATATACATTATGGACCAGCTGGAAGAATAACTTACTTTTCATAACAATATTTTTTCTTTCATTTTCTTCTTTTGTTCATTTCTTTAATGGCTGTACTATCTTAATTTATAGCAAAACAAAATAGGAAACAGAAAAAACAAAAAAACAAAAGAAAAAAGAAAACACTAAAAAATCCATTCATTTTTCTTCTAATCCCTTCTTAACTCTGCGTCACATGAATTATGCTTAAACCCAGGGCAAGTGGAGACATGACCTACTTTTTAATAGGGATCTTGCCATCTTGATTGAGCACAACAGACAGGCGAGTGTAGGATTTTTCTAAAAATGTGAGAGCGCTTGCATTCAGAGCCAACAGGTTCCGCGAATACTTGAAAATGTTATCTGCCCATTCCTGAAAAAAACACAAATACATACATGTAAGACATCAACACAAAGAGATTCCTTTTTAATAATCAATTTGAGCTAAACATATTCTGAGCCAATGGGTACTGGGAATACTTGAAAATGTTATCTGCCCATTCCTGAAGAAAACACAAATATACACATGTATGTTAGACATTAGTACAAAAATAATCTTTTTGAATTTAATGAAATTAGGCGAAACTCTAGTGAAGCTTCATACAAACATCAGGGGCTTTAGATCTCACTAATTGTGGCACAATGGGGACTTTTGTCTTTTCTGAGTGCAACAAGGTTCTTTTAGTTCAATATGGTCATTAACAGCTGCTGTACAGTTGTCGATATTCAGAAATGCATTTCAAGTTATTTTGACATTTCAGAGGTTTGAATTACAGCGTTTCATACTGCAGTCATGACAATTGCCATCGGTGCTGCCATTAAATTCAAGCCCTGCATTCATAAAAACTTTATTTAATAGTGAAACACATTTAAAAAGTAATAACAGCAGTAGTTAAGAAAGGAAATTGAATTTCCATACCTTAGCAGTATCCCTGTGAGAACTGACAAAGTTAATCCACTCCACATTAACAAAGTCTGTACCAAAACATACGGACACAGTCTTTTCTTCCAAAGGAATATCTTGCTGCCCAATCATCAGTGTATCACGAAGCTTTCCATCCTATAAAGAAAGAACACCAGAGTGACTTACTAACTTGTTAATATTACACACACATGGGAAAACATGAGTTGTAAATATCAGTGAACTTCTACAAAAAAAAGTAATATCAATTCTAAAGATTATGCATCAGCAGCCCAGTTGAATGATAGACCCTAGTTTTTAAACATTACAGATTATTTTACACTATTAGAGCAATTTTTGATAATTAAAATCAGACATTACTTAAGATTTTATTGTTTAGATTATTCATTTCCATACATCTGAAGTGTTTCTGGTCATCTTGGTGTTTCTAATACCACAAAATGCATTTTCAGGGGTGGGAATTGGTGAACTGTAAAAAAGGAAATGAGGGGTCCCAGAAATTCTTGAAATCCTAGGTTAAAATCTGTGCCATCTGACACATTTTGGAGGAAACGACGATAAAATGCGAGGAAACGCAATGTTCCATGAGAAGGAAACAGCTAATCTGAGGAGAATTCCCACCCCTGATTTTTTTAATTTTTTAAAGTACCCATGAGTATCTCTGAGAAGTAACTGTTATGGAGATGAGCTCTAGTCTATATTTTAAGGGTATTTCCTCATTTCAATGTCACAGACTCTTGTTTCACTCTATTGTAACTTTATCCAAATGTGTTACAAGTTTGTAGATTAACCAAACTTAGTGTCTTATTTTCACAGGTCTGACAATGCCTACGTACAGTGTGAAGCCAATCTGAAAATATACATTAGTTTTGGGTCACTCATTGAGAGGTCAGAAGAAGTGTTACTATACATGTAGGTAAACAGCCTGTTTATTAATCCAACTAATTAACATAGCTGATAATAAAAATTAAATTATTTCTGTGCACTACATGGAAAATATTAAATCTCTCTTTGTCTATGGTGTATATAAAATGTGGAGGACAGGTAAATAGAAGTGTAAACATGAACATAGAAAGTAACACCTATATGTACCATGTTACCTTTACAGACAAAACAGTGTTATAAATAATTAATAATCTTGGCAGGTGTGATGTAATGCTAAAAGAAGGCACTGGACAAAAACGTAACTGTTATGAAGGAATACTTTGTTTGATCTGTCAATATCTAGAGTAATATGAATGAAACCAGAAGATTGATTAAATTTTTCCAGGTTTGAAATCTATAATACTCCATTTTCCATATAATCTTCCACACAAAAAAAAGAGAAAAAAAAGGGAGTACATTTCTTCCTATAAAAGATTAACTGTATAATTTTCAGTTTAAAAAAAATAAAAAAATCTTTACAGTCATAACTGTGAAATACTGATTTTATAGTTTTATTCAACATCCTAAATCTGTACAATGTAATCAACATTTGAATTCAGTGTTGGAATCAGATGCAATTTTTGTGACCAATGATTAATTTGCTAAAATTTATCACTGACCAAATAATAATTAATTAAAATATACATTGTTTGAGGTACTAATTCTTGTCAGTAATGCAGGTGTTGTTTTTAAATTTCCACATGCATCATTAATGCACCAACTACCACAGAACTAGAAAGGAAGTTTATATCTCTGTATTAGGCATCAACCAATCAGGGATAAAAATGACACTGGTAAAAACAATGTGGTTCTGTCCTGAACATGAGATCTGGCACAAATCAGAACTTGTGCCCAGGATGGACGTGTCTGAACCTTAAGTGGATATGGGCACGTTAATAGAGTTTTTCATCCTTCTTACAATGTGGACATTTTTGCAAGGTCTTGAAAAGTAAGGGGAACTGGAACAGTTTTTGGGTAGTGCTAAAATCTAGAACACTGGGGAAATCTAGAAGATTTTCATCTCAAATCTATTATTAAGTTAATTTTGAAGTTTGGTTTAACAGATTAGAGAGTTAAAGTTTGTTTTGTTTAATGATACTAATAGAGCACACTGACATATTAGTCATCAGCTATTTGATGTCAAATATTTGTTAACTGTGACACATAGTTTTCAGAGAAAATCCAATTCATTTTTACATTAGCAACAAGGGATCTTTTATATATACTTTTCCACAGACATGACAGCATGCCTTTGATATACCAGTCATTGGGCACTGGGTGGGATAGGAAGAAAACTAATCAGAGAATGGGTCCACTGAGGGATTCAATCTTTTGACCAAAACACCTTGGTCCTTAACAAGAATGAAAGAAATCCATTGCACCATGCACAGATTACACCTGATGATTAATATCAGGCTGTTTAGTGTGAGCATTTTACCATTTAACAGGATAGTACATAATATTGTCATGAAGCACTGTCTGAAATAGGAAAATACCCAATGGTCTATCAAGGTAGATCGATTAGAATTACAACCAAACTCCCAACTACAAAAGCTATAAGACCAAGTTTGTTCTAACCATGCACTGCACTTACTTTACCATGCATTGCTCTACAAAATTATGAATCAAGTGAAACACAATACATTTCCCAGTGTGCACCAGTAACCTGTCAAATGCAGAAGATGGGATTGACAAAGTAATTGCCAAGATGCTTTCAAGAATCACCGTACTACAGATCCTGGTCCCATAAGTGCCATTTTAAGTCTTCCAGCAATGTTTGTGGAGATGGATCTGACCCAAATGGAAATGTCCACTGCAATTGACTAAGGATAATTGTTCTTCTGAAGCAGACACAAGGTAATGGATACCATACACATATATCTACTGGATCAAATGGAGCTGATATTTCCGTGTTAATGAACTGCAATGCCAGGGCAGATTAATATCACACTAAATTTAACAATCTCATGCCTTGATGACAACTTTATGACATTTTACATTAAAGGACCAGGTCATCAACTTGGCATAAAAATGACAGTGTGTTAAGGTTTATGGTTATTGAGGCTGATTACATCATTTTTTTTAAGGAGACTAAAGAATGACCACAACAAAAGCAAGTACAAGCCCATCATTCTTACATGCAATTATAGATAAAGTTTCTTTTTATTGTTGTAGAAGATTCAAACTGTCAGCGATAAAAATGTTTGAATGATTGTCACTAATGTTCATTATTATTCATACTAACATTAACACAACAACGCTGCTTTGATCTATATTTGACTCTGTATTATCATGTATGTATAGGGTGTATTCCATCAAATCAAATTCCAAAGATGGCACAGTTAACATATAGCTGAAGAGGCTACATACACCATACAACCTTTCAATCACAACACTTTACTCTTAAGGTAATAAAACAAAATTTGACAATCTTGCTTGTTTTAGATAAAAACAACAACCCAGAAGTGTCACTAGCTACCTAAGAACTTCAACAAAAAAAAAAAAAAAAAAAAAAAAAAAAAAAAGAAGAAGAAAAAAGTTGTGATCATTTTATTGGCACACCACCTATATTTCCAGCAAAATACTAGTTCAAATGAAAATACATGCAATTATTGGCCACATAATATAGGCAACATATACACATATTTTTACTTTTGCAGTTTACAGCCAAATTAAACATGAAAGTTAGTTCAATATTTAAAAGAATAATTTCAGTAAAAGAAGTGAGATCTCACCCTCTGTATTGGCAAGCTCACAATGATTATGGTAGTATCACCATGCACGTGGGTGCAAACAATGCAGACTACATCTATAAACTTTTGTGTTGCTATGCCCACCAACAATACATTATTTAAGATAAGATGAAGCAAACACTAAAGATGCAATGAACTGTAATAATAATGGTGCTACATATAGCATTCCAACATAGGTTCTTCACTATTCACAAGAGAAATGTTACAGAAGATGAACAGATCTAAATACAGACAATGCCTATTGATCAATCTCTAACAATAGTAACATTCTATAAAACATTCATAAATATATATATTTTTTGTTCTTTTTTAAATCTTACAGAAATTACCATATGAAAATGACTGGTATTTGTAAGGGACATATTTTCACTCAAAATATACTAGTATATATTAACAAATATTTGATTATCATTTTCAAGTTTAAAATCTATTTGAACTTTGCTAAAGTCTAAGTCAAAACTATTTACTTAAGTTTTTTTTTTTATAAATGCCTTTTATCCATGAATCCCTTTGTGGATAATATTTGCTGGTTTCTAAACATATTTACTCTAAAAGTCCATCCCTTAGTTCAATACCCATATCCTACCTCAGTCTTTAATGCAAGCTATAATAATAAAACAGCCAAAATTAGCTATAAATTGCAATGTTCCGTATTCAAATGCCTGGTCAATATCAGCAGAGTAACCTGACCTAAGTGGTACCAAAATGAAATGTATTTCGGTGAAACAATATGCGCGTGTCAGAAATGTCCGGTAGCACACAAAATACCTTTAACAATAAATCAATGACTTGGCTTGAAAACATATTTATTATGATACATAATGAGGCCGATAAGGCTGTTTCTGTAATCGATGGTCTATGCATTACAATCACCATTTTAAACCCCGGCCTAGCAAATGGCAGAACATTACTAGCCAGCGGTTCAATATAGACATGACTATCAAATGTATTGCAACTGGAAGGCAATTCATCAATGGAAGCTTGGGATTTGCATTCTCTTGACATAATGAGTGGGCTGCAGTCTGGTGTTATTGTGTGTGGATGAGGTGTCATCGGTTACAGGGTTGACCCCTGTCAGTTGACATTTCACATACCAAGCTGTGCTCCACAAATAAAGAAATCAAAGGCTATAGTAGTTGCTATGTATGGGAAAGTACAGTCAAACCTGCTCTAGCAGTCACTTACTGTTGACAAACAGTGCCAGTACCAGTAACAATCATAGTATTTCAAGGCACTGTTCAAGATAGTAATAATCATAAACATACATGTATGTCTCAGGCATCCCTAATTTCACCAACTCCAGAGGCTGGTTATTCAAATGTTAGTTAGCATAACCAGTGGTTAACAGAAATTAATAAAACTAATGACTGAATTTATACAAATAATAATTGAAATTATAAAGATGAAACATGATTTTGAACAACCAATTGCATCAATACAAAATCTAGTTTATTTTGTATTTGTGCAAAAATAATGAAAAGTATTTTTTTTTAGACTAAGCCTGGGTTAATTTAACTATGCCTCAAATAAACAGGCCATGGATCTACCCCTGATATTCTTATAAAATGTTCCAGCTAGTATTTGTTAATATTATCCAACCATTCCCATCTTAACGCCTGTTTCTAAAAGGCATACATATTGATTGTTTGCAACTTGCATACAATCTTGTTAAGTCAAAGTACAGTTCCAGTTGTTGCCTAATTTGCATACTTATGTCACAGCTAATGTACTAAAATGTAATTAAAGCCACCTTAGTGCAATGTGTAATCTTGATGGGAATGGAACACAGTTGCAGTGAAAGCCTCCAGAGGAAGAGGTCAAATTGGAACCGATGTGTAAGACATTGCCTGGTGCATTTAATACATGGGCAGCAGATAACAGTAATCACAGTGTCATCCCCAAAACAAAACAAAGCCGGAAACACTCCTTATCCTAGAGGAATTATTTAGCCTGAAGGTTGGGAATTATGTCCATGCATCAAACAGCACAATTGTAGGAGCATTTACGTCTTGGCTGACAACACATTAAATACAAGATAGAAGAATTGTGTGGAATTACATATTTTGATTAACCCTAAACTGATTTAATGTCACCCACAGTTGCAGCTCCCAAAGATGTTCATCTTAAAATGGATAAAAAAAACCCCATATTTATCTATATATTAAATTTTTAATTTATTTTATAAAAGAAATACTTTGTGATATAAAATTCAAAATTAATCTAATTCTTTTAAGAGGGACATAAACTTTATATGAAATGGTAGCAAGTTTAATATTCTATTTATCCATAAGTAATTTCAATTTATACAATATTAAACTCATTTGACTGACATTCTGGTAAGAATGTGGCATTGGCCAATCATACATGTATGATGATGAGGTGTTATGTTTCATTTTAATGCGACCTAACACACTGATATGAACCCAGATATTTTTAAACATAATAAATGATAATATACATTTACTAGTTGTAACCCATGCTATGCATGATGAGGCCTAATTCTCCCTAAAATATAACTGCTGTGTAGATAGCTAGCTCTCATTAACCAAGGCTATATACATAGCTTCCATCTTTATAACCACTTCTATGTTTAGAAAGATGGCAGCCTCCATTATGATTGTATTTATGGAATTCATCTTTGGACACAATATATAACGCAATGTGTGTACAGTAGTTGACTGGACCTGAGTGCAAAAAGATTTTTGTGAAATGTGGCATTGAGTAAGTACAAAGATGGCGTTTAGTAATGCAGCCAACACCTGCGCCCATGACAAGTGTGTGATACAACAGTTTGGAAGTTAAACCCTATGACCTGAACTGACCTGATGCAGATCAAAAGAGGAGAAGCAATAAGAATAATTGGAAACTGTTAAAAAGACCTTGTTTATTATAATATAGATAAGATAATTCAGAGTACCCACATATCGCTATACATATTTTTTTATAACACTCATTCCTACAAATATATACATGCATTACAGCATACATAATTTCTTACAATACTCATTGCTACTAATAGCTGTTGTTTAAATAACATGCTGCTGCAGTGTCGTTAAACAAATATCCCTTTCCAGTAATGAAAGGGTGCTTGTCAGTCTGCTTGCACAGTATTGCTTCAACTCAACATTCATTTACAAATCAAACAGAAGCCACATGGGTCTGTGAGAAATCTAACCAAACCCAGCCATCAAGCCCATAGTGCATCTTCTTATATCTATGAACCACAGATGGGCTTTTCTAGGTCTTTATACCAAAATTAATTATACCGAAACATCATCCAATTACTTACTGCAATAGTGGGGAAAATGGTTCAAGCAGAAAGATTAATTTCCTGGACACAGGTGTTGGTACGGGATAAATCTGTCTTCTCCACGTAGAAGACTGGCATCGATTATGCAAGACAATAGTCGAAATGACATCATGACACGTCACCTTGTCGCAGTATGAAGTTAATGAAGTTATATAAAGATTACTGGCTGTGTTTTTGTTAGAAGTCTCTTAGGGTTTGTGTGATTTGTAAATTAATGTGCAATTTGTAGCAATCTGTGTGAAATAACAATGTTTACAAGGGAGTGTGATGGGATGGAAAAGCTGTTACTTTTCTAAAAATCCCTACTGGATGTGCTGTTCTTATTTTTGTTGTTGAGTATGTATCATCATCAGTAGACCCAGTGTATCCATTTCAATATCACCATTGGTAGAACCAAGGACTCAATTTCTACATCACTATCAGTAGAACTAAGGACTCAATTTCTACATCACCATCAGTAGAACTAAGGACTCAGTTTCTACATCACCATCAGTAGAACTAAGGATTCAATTTCTACATCACCATCAGTAGAACTAAGGACTCAATTTCTACACCACTATCAGTAGAACTAAGGACTCAATTTCTACATCACCATCAGTAGAACTAAGGACTCAGTTTCTACATTACCATCAGTAGAACTAAGGATTCAATTTCTACATCACCATCAGTAGAACTAAGGACTCAATTTCTACATCACCATCAGTAGAACTAAGGACTCAATTTCTACATCACCATCAGTAGAACTAAGGATGCAATTTCTACATCACCATCAGTAGAACTAAGGACTCAATTTCTACACCACTATCAGTAGAACTAAGGACTCAATTTCTACATCACCATCAGAAGAACTAAGGACTCAGTTTCTACACCACCATCAGTAGAACTAAGGGCTCAATTTCTACACCACCATCAGTAGAACTAAGGGCTCAATTTCTACATCACCATCAGAAGAACTAAGGACTCAGTTTCTACACCACCATCAGTAGAACTATGGACTCAATTTCCACATCACCATCAGTAGAACTAAGGACTCGATTTCTACACCACCATCAGTAGAACTAAGGACTCAGTTTCTACATCGCCATCAGTAGAACTACGGAATCAATTTCTAGGTAACCATCAGTAGAACTATACAATCAATTTGTAGATCATAATCAAGTGAATTAACACCATCAATTGAGTTAACAAACACAAATCTGTACTTTTGTTTCCTACTGTCCACTAGAACAATTATAGTGAATACTGTTTTAAATCAATGACATGACAAATGAAAACAGATTGATTCCTAATGTGAAGCTAGATGCAACTGAACATACAAGATACTGGAAACAAATCCTTTCAGCTGAAAAGGACACCATCAGTCAAGGCAAATAATCAATACTCAAAATGGTACAAATATTCTACCAATGTTCGCAAACATGAAACAAAATCAATAATCGCCCTTCAATACATTTACCTTAAACTTTTTGATAAAATGTCACGCAAATGTGTGACAGTGACAAAGCAGACAGACAAATGGAGTCAACTGAATCGAGAAATCAATGTTAAACTTTACATCCTCGCTGAGAAAGAGAAAAACACTGTGGATACTGTAAGTGCAACTGGAGCATCTAAAGTGTTATCACATCCTAATTGATTTAAGAAAAGATTTTTTTCTCAAATTATCGAGTCCAAATTTAACGATCGAGTACAACCGAACACAATGCAAACCTTCCTTTCTAGTTTGATGCACCTTAATTGTTTTATGGCTGCACTAATGAAATTATAGTCTACATTTGCTCTTTATTCACAGGCTGGAAATGATATATTTATTATATTAATACATAAATGAGTATTTTGATGCACACCTTTTCATTAGTATTTACAATAGGAAATAAAACAGTTATGCATGTAGTTCAGTTTATTTCAATTTAATTTGATCATTCATACTTATATCCAATTAAAGATCAAGCATTCTGTTCTAGAGGTATTTATTATAATACAAAATTTCATATTTTCTATACCAAAAACTTATGTTAACATTCATTCTTTCCTTTCTTTCTTTTTCCCCTCTAAACCTTTTTCTTTCTTTACTTCTAACTTCACTGTTAACCTCATATATTACTCTCTTTTTTTATGTATCCATGTTTAACTATACTGTTGTAATGTACCATATGTATTCATATTTTGTTTATATTAGCACAATTGTAAGGTAGCGATATCAGGGCCCACAACCCTAACACTACCATATATGTTTCTGGGGTTAATAAACTATTTTTTTTAAAAAGAAAAAAAACGTTGTTGGTGGTTAATGAGAGAGAAATTGGTACAGTGGCCTTATATCTTCAGAGTTCCTATTGTACCACTAAAACTCACTATCACATAATAGAACATATTGCAGCCTTTAATTTTAACACCAGATATGGGTCTCTGGCTGGATCAAGAAATAGCCTAATGGGCCCACAGAGATCAATCATACATTAGGCAGGCACTTTACCCACCCCGCCAGTACACAGCATAAAAATACATGTATATATTAACAATTAAATTAAATTTACTAACTAATATATTTACTTACTTGTATAATCCAATAAAACATTACACCTCAGATGTATCTGACAACGTAACAACAGATTTAAGTTCCTCAAAGTACACTGTTTATTTAATTGATTATTAATTGATCCATGATCAGAAATATAGCAATTGTATAGCATTGTACACTCACTGTTATCCTATAGGCTATGTTTGTTTCTGGACACCTAGCTGACCCTACCTAGAAACAAGGCACCTGAAACACTGTAAATCCCCTCATGATTGCATGATTCTATTTCTGTATTTCAAGTTTCTTAAAATCAGATGAGAAATGAAGTTAACATTGTAAATTATATTTTTAGCAAGTGACCTTGACCTTTAACGCGAACTGGCAAAGTATGAACTCATTCAAGAAGTCCTGATCCTATTCCTATATGCAGTTTCATGTAAATCCAATGAAAAATGAAGTCACTAAAGTGGTGATGTGTTCATTTCTATTATTACTAAGTGGCCTTGACCTTTGACACTTGACATTTGAAGCTGACAGTGAAACATAAACTCATTCAAGAATATCATGATCCTAGTCATATATATGAAGTTTTTTAAAATCAAATAAGAAATGAAGTTTTTTTTACTAACAATGACCTTGTCCTTTGATACAAAAAGGTGAAATACAAACTTGTTTAAGACATCCTATTCCTATAAACGAAGTTTCATAAAAATCAGACGAGAAATGAAATTAACATGTAGGTGAAGAGGGTACATCTGCATAATATTTTATTTTAGGGATGAATGTAGTGGGGTGTTGAGGAAGCCGACCTACCCTACCTAATGTTTTTTCAAGCACATTCCTTGCAATGTTTTGTTATACCTTAGCAACAACACCTAAATTATATGCACCTTTATTCCAGACAAAACACCAAGCATGTCATATAGCAAAAGTGATAAAGAATCTCCAGCGATTTGGTATCTTAACTTTGTTTAGAGTAAGAGATGAAACTTGCATTCCACTATAACATATATAACTCCTACTGAACAGCAGCAATGGATTCTTTATATGTACGTTCCCCAGACAGAACAGCACATACCACAGCCTTTGATATATCAGTCCTGATTACAATTACAAATGAGTTAACCAATAACATATGCATAGATAATGTCACAAAGCTATTACTTATGAATATGTTACAACAGAAATCAGTGTTAAGACCATATGTAGTATCACTGACTAGCTGTCCCAGTGCTGCTAATGTACACAGCTTATTGAATTGACATCGAGGAAATGGGATTATCATACAACAGTATCCAGCATAATTTCCTCATTCAAAAAAAGTGATAACTTCTGGATTGTTCACAAATATCCATCTGGGGAATGCTACAGTAAATGATAAACTAACCATTACAGGGTATTATGTTCTGAGACAGATATAGATAAACATACGTGAGTATGTATACTCATCAAAACAATCAATGTCTTTATGAAAACATCATTTAATTCCCCCACCCCCACATTTTTTGTTTTATGTTTCATTATTTCAAAGCAATGTGGTGCAAACAAAGTTGCCTTATAACATCTGTAAAATACTTTTCAACTGATCATTAAAAATTAAACAAAGATGCCTACATGCCATGCTTAAAATGGAAATATAATTTTATTTATTCTGCAGTCACTATATACACTGGCAAAATATGACAATATACAAGATATTAATATTTTTTAATATTTATATTTTTATATCACTGACCAAAAAGATAACTTTATTGAATCGGAAATACTTTTACCCTAGTTATAATCATCAAAGGAATGTTAACCTTTAACCCTATAATGTAAACAAAAAGTTAAAGTTCGTAAAATATTTAATGACACTACTATTAGATGTCAAACAAAGTTTTAGAGGAAACCTGATACCTTTTTCATGAACAACAAAGAGATCTTTCATATACAGTTTCCTACAGAAAGACAGCAAATACCACAACCTTTGATATATTAGTCATGGGACATTGGTTGGGATGGGAAAACCAATGCAGAGAATGGAATCTAATTAGATCCTGTGACCAAAGCTTCTCAGACAAGTGAGCTAGATCCTGCCCCCAAATGTAAACAAATGATGCATTGTTAAAATAGACTACTTATAAATAACTTTAATAATAACAAGATACATGTATTTAGAATTTTAAAATATGTTCTTTGATAGAATTATTTTGTGTTGCTCAGGTATTTTAGGTGCATGCATAAGACTCTATAAAAAGGTACAGTTGTGAAATATAATAGTTCATTTGATTTATTATGTAGGATGGTAGGGTAAATAAAATAAATGGTCACAGTCTTAAGACATTGGCTTTATCCTCGTCAGGTTATTTTAACAACGGGAAGAAAAACAAAGAGCATTGAGGGAAAATGTAACAATAATAATTACTTCAAATTTTAAAAATAATTTTAGATTTCATAAAAATGTTGTGCTAATTATACAAGCAGAAAGTATGGAGTTGTTGGGTTTTTTTGGGGGTTTTTCTATAACAAATTATTTAAAATATGAAGAAAAAAAAACCCCTTAATTCCCTGGCTCTTTGGCTTCATGAAGGGCCAATGGGAATAACCTATGATGTACATACAGATAGTCAGATAATGGTTCTATATGTCAAGGTCAAAATTACACACTAAATTAAAAACCTATAATTATGGTAGACCATTAAAAGTAATCGGTAAATTATACTTTCTTAGGCATAAATATTTCACAATTGTAGAGTTGTAAACATTAAAATTAAAAATATCTTACTAAAAATGTGACAACACAGGTTATTTCAGTGGACCCTCATATATATATATAAAAAATTTGAACTTCTGTGTAATGTTGGAGATAGGAATAAAAATAAAAATTGCTTATGAAAAGTGAGCAGTGACATGAAATCTTCAGGGAGACTTGTTTATTCCACTTTGGAGTGGGTAATGTAATTGATCGGGGTTGTGTCACACATTTTATTGGATGGATGTCAGCCAAGCTGCAACATTAGGTTATGAGGCACGTCTGGGACTTCTACAGGCAATTAAAACAACTGGTGGCTTCATCAACGAGACTGATTGCCAGACAATAATAAAAAGAAGAAGAAAACATCATCAAAACTAATCACTTGGACTGAACAGTCATTTCATATCATTGGTGCATGACCAGCCAAGTCTGGTATTTGGAAAGAAAAAAATGAAAAGAAAGGCTGGTTGAATAGCAATTATCAATAGTATTGGAATTTCATCATCAATCATCAGTTATATAATATGATCAGTTTCTGCCAAACTATCAACTTTTTATTACACAAGTTGTTAGAATATATTATATGAACTTGACAAGGATTGGAATTATTACGGCTATGTTCATGTTCATAGGACTTGAAGTTAACATTTTTAGCTAAGTACACAGTGCATGTAAACTAAATAAAATAGGAGCAAACATTTTTATTTTTGCCACAACTTTGATTAATAAAAATTAAAAATAACAGTAAAGCTAAGATTGTAAATACCTGTTTTGATATTTTGTTCATTGATTTTTTTTTTTTTAATTATGCAATATTGATACACTGTTTTCAAAAGAAAGTTATGTTTTTGATGTTCACAAATGAATTAAAATGACCAGCATTTTGACATATCACTTGCATCAAATGTGAACTTTTTAAGAACTAATCAACCACATTTAATTTTTAATAAACAAGATTACAAGTACTAGAGTACTAGAGAGAGGAACAAGACAAGGTATTATATTAAAATACCTGTGTTTTTGGCTGTGCAACTGGTTATGGTAACTGAATACGTTCTAATAGAATAATGGTCAAAGCTCAGGTAGAAGAATGCGGCTAAAGCAATTTATCAGGCACAAACATCAAATTATGGTCTCATTTGTAACTGAGGAGCGGGACGTAGCCTAGTCGTGAACTGCTCTCCTGATGCACAGTCGGTCTGGGATTGATCCCCGTTGGTGGACCCATTGAGCTATTTTTCATTCCAGCCAGTGGTCTACGATCGATCCCCATCAGTGGGGCTATTTTGGGCTATTTCTCTAAAAGATCCTTTGCTACTAATGGAAAAATGTAGCGGGTTTCCTCTTTAAGACTATATTTCAAAATTACTAATTGTTTAACATCCGATAGCCGATGTGCTCTAGTGGTGTCATTAAAAAAACACCTTTACATTTGTAACTAAATAGTTGCTCATTTGAGCCCTGGTTCACTGGGATAAATTCCCACAAGTGTATTCTTTTTCCTAAAAATGAAGAAATACATTGTATATATATCTCAAAAATATTTTACTTGTGCAATGAACCTCTATTTTGAGCATTTATTTATTGTTTTTTCTGCTTGTTATTTCCCATTTTTGTTACCAAGGCTCTCTATATTGGCATGCTGATCCTATAATACGTATCGCTGATTAAATAACATTTCATATATTATGGCCCTTCCTTTGGGAGAAATGTAACAAAGATACAATATATAATGTAGCCAAAGTTTTATTACACCAGTAGGCTATTAACAGCCCACATTCATCACCAATAGTGACAAGAAAATGAAGCATCCTCTCCATCATCACTGTTCTCTCGCCAGCAGTTGAGATAAACACAAATTACATACATGTTAAACCTACATTTAGATAACTGCACACAGAACTGATTATTAGGTATATGAGTGGTATAATTCAATATATTATCAGCCCTTGGCAAACATCAAATCACATTTTTATCAATAACATTACCTGGATAAATGCCATTGGCAAATTTATTAACATGGAATATGCTGTCATGTACTATATGAAAAGATACAAATATAATATAACATCTGCTGCTATTATTACATGCATGCATGTTATAATGGCATTCACAGCAGGGCCATCATTTGGTTTTGCATGACTTGCCTTACAAGAATGATAGTTGTGAGGTGCCATATCAAATATTTATGGAATAAAAGCAACTGCTCTGAATGGTAGTAATATGTTTTGCCTTATGTTTCAACAGTTAATCACCAATACTGTATCATGGATCATGGTTAATAAATAATTATAATGCATTATTTTATCACAGATTTTAAATTTAAAAGGTCAGTGGAATATTTAACCTGAACCTAAAAATTATCTTATCAGAAAATTGATCCAGATAAAAATGATTAAAGAACATTTTTGTACTGCTAATGCATTATGCATTATCAGAAGTGAGAATGGATGTTACCCAGCTGTCAGGTACAGAAATGTTTTGTGTTCACTGAGATGCAAGTAAGATGATAAGTTGAATTATGACTGATTCTTTGTGAAGAAAATAGTACCTGTTGCATTAATTGCCAGTGTTATGAAGATATAAAGAGGTACATACATGTAAATGCACATTATAGAATTACACTGTTTTGTCTTTGGACAAATATTCTAACTTGGCTGCACATTATAAATAAAAAAATATGGTAATCACATGCAGTGAAAGTTTCTGAACAAGTGATCTTACATGTGTATATGTAGAAATAAAAAAACACACACAAGTGTATCCAAAGCCTAAGGAGCAGGGTCTTGGTTTTAATAAGTTATCAACAATTACAACTGGCTGTAAGCAAGATTTGATTTTCCCGATTTCTACAATTAACTGCTTATTCCCCACATCCATTTTAATGTACATGAACATGTCAATCACTGTACCTTCACTATCACCTGCTTTTGGGCTTTTAACCCAGAAAATGGTATTTCAAAGAATCCCAATGACAAGTGGTTGCATCTTGCTCGTTTAGAGGTACAACAAATTTATTGCAATTTTCTCTATTATAACAAATTTGATTACATTTTGTGTGAGACAAATATAGCTATTTTAAGGTCATATTTCAATGTGAAAACATATTATGTTAATCTCATCAGATAAAACATCATATTAATCAATGTCATCAGATAAAACATTATGTTAGTCAATATCATCAGATGAAACACATGCTGAAGTGAAAAATGATGTTCAAGACAATATTATATCACCAATAAATATGTCTGCCATTATGTTTAAAATAGAATACAAGTATATGACTGGCAGAGACAGAAAGAGACAAAAAAATCATTACTTCCTCATCTGCCTTTGGCTGGTTAAATCTGATCAGTGTGGGTGTATGATTTACCAAAGGATACAGTGTCGGTTTAATGACATCGTAGCACATTATTTAATTAGTGGCTTTTAAGTCAGTAGCATCTGGTACTTGTGACACCCTGTCTAAAGACTGAAAGAAGAAACCAGTTGCCACCTTAATAAAAGAAGTTTTTTCTATTTTATTATACCATATTGTATTATACATAATTATACTATCTATTCTATACCATACCTAGTATCACTGGTGTAACATGGATTTTATATTGGAGGGGGCACCACACTGGGGGAGGGGCAACAACATTGTTTATGAGTCATGTTACAGGGTGATGGGGAAATATATAATGTGATGGGTGAAAAAAAAAGAGGTATAATTGCCAGTGCATAGTATCAAAATTGATAAACCATTCAGTCATAAGGCATTGAAAGAAAAATAGAGAAAAAAAACTATTTTATAAACTAAAACTATTCTTTATTACTGTGTTATGTTATTTACAACCCCTTTGTCCATATGTTATTGCAAATGCACACATATTTGTATTAATTAGCACATAAAAATCATATTATCTGTTTTACACATTTGCTGATGTGAAATTTGCAGTTCAGCATTCATTTTGTACAGTGTGTATAACATGTAATAATTATGAAAAATTATATTTTTAATACAGTGTAAACCATGTCATACATGTAATTTACACTGTATTTATTATATAATTTTTGGTATTACGATATAATGAATTTGTATAGAATGGAAAATTTGTTTATTGACAGTTCAATACACTCTATAACTACAAATGTCAAACAGTAATGAGTATACTTGGTCTCAATACTAGAGATGAAAGCTGCTGCCACCATTTATATGATTCAGTAACAAGATATCTTATTCTTTCTTGGGTTTTTTTGCACTTGTTCATTTGATATGGCAACAGCAGCTTGCTAGAGTAAATGCTGAAATCATTAAAATGCTGAACACATTGATATATTATACATTAAGTAATTCCAAGCATTGACATGGTTTTATAACATGGTGTACTTGTATATTATCGTATTACCACAACTCCAAGGCATTCATTTGACTCTGGCAATCTAGGCTGGCAATGCCCTCATAATGTTACTAATTATTAATTTCAGATGCCAAGAGATGGGAAATCATGACTAAGAAACACTGAGGCAGAAATACCCGTTATTATAGGTATGGAAGGTAACCTAATTTGGGCTCAATAATTGGATGGGTGACTACTGGGAACATTAGGTGCCATAAGCATCACGAGAGTTCGTGACTCACATTGCAATGGCCATAGAAAGTGCTGTTATGACTGTTGGAAAGAGTATGATTTTTTTTTTATGTATCAACAGGAATCATACGATGACCAATGCAGGTATTAACCCATAAATGTTTGTCCTGGACAAATAACAAATAAGCTACATACCTACATGACAACACTTACAGTTTCTGGATTGGATCCCAGAAGGTGAGAAATAGTTTGCAGAATAACTTTACAACAAAATGAGAAGGAAAATTAGTAGGGACAAAAAAATGGAAGTAACATTCATATCAATTTTTTATGGCACTGAACAATGGAGATAAAGAAAATATGTAAATCAGAGGCACTGTGAGTATGTACAGAAATGTGACCCTTTGTCTTGTCTTAAACATGTTTTCTTTTATTTTAAAAGAAAAAAGAATTATTAATTTTTCTAGTTATAACAAATGAAATACAACAGTTTTCCTTAAATTCAATTTTGAAAATGTCAAAGCTTTAATGAAAATGAACTAGGAACATAATATATGTCCATCAAAAGTAGGTCAAGGTAGCCTACATATGGTACACAACAGACTGCCATACTAAATTGTACTTGCACGCAGACTTTGATGATTCTATATGAAGTTTGTTTTGACACCACTAGAGCACTTTGATTTATTAATCATCAGCTATTGTATGTCAAACATTTGGTGATTTTGACATTTAGTCTTAGAGAGGAAGCCCACTACATTTTTCATTAGTAGCAAGGGATCTTTTATATGCACCATCCTACAGACAGGATAGCACATAGCATGGCCTTTGATATACCAGTTGTGGTGCACTGGCTAGAATGAGAAATAGTCCAATGGGCCCACTAATGGGGATTGATCCCAGACTAACCACACATCAAGTGAGTATTTTACCACTGGGCTACGTCTCCCATCCTGATTCTATATGAAATGATAAGGAAGATATGGCCTGGACAAGGTTAATGTGCAGTAATGCATGCAAAGTAAGTACCAGTAATGGTGACCTAGTTATGGTACACAACATACCACCATCCCATGTTGTAGTTGCATGTAAGATTTGATGATCCTATATGAATTGATAAGAAAGATATGCACCAGAAATAAAAAGTTTACAGATGGATGTCTGGACATACATTCTGACAGATGGACAACGCCATACCTTATTAAGACCTATCAAAAGACAGGCATGTAAAAAAGGACCTTCATTTTGAGGTGGGTGGAACTGGACTACATGTCACCCTGAACCCTTAGATCTACCCACCAAAAAAGATAAACAGAGATGTTTTGTTGAAACTGATATTAGTGGATGAGTGGTTAATGGCATAGACTGTCAAATGGCATGCAAACTGGTGCAGTACGAACCCTGCCAATTGAAAGTTTGTGGTTTTAAATATTTATATTCTTTTTCTTTAAGATTACCCACAGATTGAATACAAGGACAAATGGTAGTTTCTGGATATCACTGAATTTTTAAAGAAGAGCCGACAGTTGTTAGAAAGTCGGTTCTTAAGTTATTCAATCATGGAGGAGGATAATTTTTTTTGTGTGTAAAAATCTCATGTGTCAAGTTGACAAGTGCTCTGGAATTAGTCCTATCTCCTCTTCACATTACGGAACTCATCGATGCAATTTTGCAGTATTTTTTTAATGAGTTTCCTGGTTGCTAAGTAACATCAATATAGAACAAGCAGCCACATTGTCTTTTTATCCTATTTCCAAGCATTGCATAATTATCATTTTCAACAGGTTTCCATGGAAGCTGGAAACTTAAATCCTAATACAAAATGATTTTGTATTTGCAGCAATATGCACCAACATTACATGAATGTCTCTAATTTGTTATTTGCTATGTGTGTATTTGAACATTCAATCCCAAATTAGAAATGCATAGAAATTCAAAATTCTATTTAGATTAGGCAAACATTACAGAAATATTTGTTGTAAAATATTTCAGCCAATATCTTTTTCAATTATAACTTTGGACTTTTAATCTCTGGAACACCAAAATGTTTGTCCATCACCTATAATTATCTCTGACTAAATAAAGTCAAAGGGACATTTTGAAATAGTTGTGACTTCTACCATGAAAGACAAGCTGCCATGTTATTTGTCTATAGGTGGACTGCCACCCCTAGGACAATATCCACCATTAACCAATCTAACTGAAATTTTACTGGTCTTTCAATTTTTGGTTTCCACCAACAACTATCAAAACTGTCCATATGACGCTTCACTCAACCAATGAAAACAGTGTTAACTAACACTTGTAGTCTACCAATCTAATTTAACTGAAATGAGGTCTTACTGGTCATTCCAACTTTATGTTTCCATCAGCAGCTGTAACAAAAGCTCACCTCTCATCTCTCTTTCATTCAACCAATGTCTTTTTTATGTTCAGTCTTCTCCTGATCATGTTAATAGTATACTGACAGAGGCTTTGGTCTTTGGATATAGGCATGTAAAACAAGTTTGAAGTTCAAGTTCTATGAACAATAGCAATGACTGTTCATAACAAAGAATCACCTGGATATGGTTTACCTGATTGAAACAAACAATATAGTCAATATTTTGGGTCCAGTTTTAAGTGGATTTTATCCACAAGACAACTGCTGCCAAACATACACATAGCTTCACATTTTATGAAGGTAAAAACAAATTGACAAAATCCTAATAAAGAAAGAAAGAAGTGTTTTATTTAACGACGCACTCAACACATTTTATTTACGGTTATATGGCGTCAGACATATGGTTAAGGACCATACAGATTTTGAGAGGAAACCCACTGTCTCCACTACATGGGCTACTCTTCCGATTGGCAGCAAGGGATCTTTTATTTGCGCTTCCCACAGGCAGGATAGCACAAACCATGGCCTTTGTTGAACCAGTTATGGATCACTGGTCAGTGCAAGTGGTTTACACCTACCCATTGAGCCTTGCGGAGCACTCACTCAGGGTTTGGAGTCAGTATATGGTTTAAAAATTCCATGCCTCGACTGGGATCCGAACCCAGTACCTACCAGCCTGTAGACCGATGGCCTGCCACAACGCCACCGAGGCCAGTAAAATCCTAATAAATACAGTGAGTAATCCAATTGTTTTATGGATGCTGTTATAAACATTTTCTCCAGAAACATGATTTAACAATGGAAAAAAAAGAAAAGAAATTAAAAATGTACAATAAGTACCATATTAGATGCAGTACATGTATATATTTTAATTAAAATTATCTCAATAATCAATAAAGAACACTTTGATAAATTGCATAAAATTTCTTGCATGTCTAAAATGCTTCAAGATGGCATGCAGAAAAGCTGAGGTTTGTTTCATTTAATGCCTCCACTACAGCACACTGATTAATTAATCATCAGATATTGGCTGTCAAACATTTGATATTTCAGATATGTAGGTTTTAGTGGAAACCTACTACATTTTCATTAGTAGCAAAATAGGACAGCATATACCACAGCAATTGATTTACCAGTCATAAATGTTCATTTTTATGATCCAAGCACCTCACACAAGCACTCTACTGAATGAGCTAAATCCTGCTCCACAAAACATTAAAAGCAATCATAATTTACCTTTGGAACTTTGGCATGCTTCCCTTGTCTTGCATCTCGGATAAGCAGAATATCCAGAAAATCCATTTCCTGTAATAATATAATACGTTTTTAAAAAGTTTTCTTTAATATAAATTTTGAACCATAAAAAATGTATATGAATGTACTGCCAATATAATGCTCAATTGTTAAATCTGAGAAACGGTGTGCCTTGATTAAATTTCTACCTTGATCTATTATCATTAAAAAGCAATTACATGTTTCTTCATATTGGTTTTATGGTACAAGTTTATATTGAGTTTGTGTTTTAGTTTTAATCTGATCAACAGTAACAGTGTGATTTAAACTAAATTTCAGTGACCCTGACCCCAAAAAAGAATCATACAATCTCTTTGTAGAGTGAAACCCTTCTAAACCTGACATCCAAGGAACCAAGTATTTTGTCCAGTTTTAGAGATGTCTGGTTTTTAGGGCTTTGCATTGATACAAAAGACCGGCCTCGGTGGCATCGTCGTAGGCCATCGGTCTACAGGCTGGTAGGTACTGGGTTTGGATCCCAGTTGAGGCATGGGATTTTTAATCCAGATACCGACTCCAAACCCTGAGTGAGTGCTCCGCAAGGCTCAGTGGGTAGGTGTAAACCACTTGCACCGACCAGTGATCCATAACTGGTTCAACAAAGGCCATGGTTTGTGCTATCCTGCCTGTGGGAAGCGCAAATAAAAGATCCCTTGCTGCTAATCGGAAGAGTAGCCCATGTAGTGGCGACAGCGGGTTTCCTCTCAAAATCTGTGTGGTCCTTAACCATATGTCTGATGCCATATAACCGTAAATAAAATGTGTTGAGTGTGTCGTTAAATAAAACATTTCTTTCTTTCTTTCTGATACAAAAGCTTATGTTATACTCTGTTGCTATTTCCACTGGTGTCCTATTCATATCTGGCCTTATATATATGTACTGAATATGTATCCAATAAATAATAATCCAATAAAGAACCTCTGACTTAAGATATATTAATGTTTGCTTATATACTTTTAAAACTTTTAATGATTTTAAGTTTAATATGTTTCAAATTTAAAGCTATACAAACCTTGTTCTGGTTTCTCCAAAATAAGATGTGGCCATTTTTATCCACCCGCAGTGTGACTGGTGTTCCAGTTTGAGAACTCTGTAAAACAAAAAGGTAATATTTAGCAAGTATTAATACATTCTGCAAATCATAGAGGTAATATTTAGCAGGTATAAATGCATTCTGCAAATCACAGAGGTAATATTTAGCAGGTATGAATGCATTCTGCAAATCACAGAGGTAATATTTAGCAGGTATGAATGCAATCTGCAAATCACAGAGGTAATATTTAGCAGGTATGAATGCAATCTGCAAATCACAGAGGTAATATTTAGCAGGTATGAATGCATTCTGCAAATCACAGAGGTAATATTTAGCAGGTATGAATGCATTCTGCAAATCATAGAGGTAATATTTAGCAGGTATCAATGCAATCTGCAAATCATAGATGTCATATTTAGCAGGTATCAATGCAATCTGCAAATCATAGAGGTAATATTTAGCAGGTATGAATGCATTCTGCAAATCATAGAGGTAATATTTAGCAGGTATCATTGCAATCTGCAAATCATAGAGGTAATATTTAGCAGGTATCAATGCAATCTGCAAATCATAGAGGTAATATTTAGCAGGTATCAATGCATTCTGCAAATCATAGAGGTAATATTTAGCAGGTATGAATGCAATCTGCAAATCATAGAGGTAATATTTAGCAGGTATGAATGCATTCTGCAAATCATAGAGGTAACATTTAGCAGGTATGAATGCAATCTGCAAATCATAGAGGTAATATTTAGCAGGTATGAATGCATTCTGCAAATCACAGAGGTTAAAAAGTTTGTTTTGTTTAATGAGGTAATATTTAGCAGGTATGAACACATGAAATGCATGCCTGTGACATCTAACATTTTTTGGGCATAAACCTAAATGTACAAAAAGTATACTGAACAACAAAAGAAATGCAAATATTAAAAAAATTCATGACCAAATTAATTCAGTAAACAGACTCAAAATGAACTTAAAATGTTCACAAATCATTGATAAATACAAAACCTAATGAATAATTTTAAAAACATTAAAGAAAACTAAATTAATATTTGTGTTTCTTTTGTGGTTTAGTTACACAAGAGCATCATCGGGTGTGTGTGTGTGTGTGTGTGTGTGTGTGTGTGTTCAGTGGGTTCATACCCCCCCCCCCTTTTTGAGCCAGCATGTTTTGAGCCAGCATGATTTTTAAAAACTAAAATGGCAAAAAATCGAAAATTGCAAGCACTTTACCGCTGGGCAACATATAACTTCTAGTAGACTGTTATGTGCTTGGATCTTCATATATCAGAATTATTATAGAGTACATATTAATATAACAAGAATATCTCCCCTACCATTAAAATATGTTGGTGCACTGTGATCAACATCCAGAGGTGCAACTATGAACCAAGAGAAACTGATCTACATGCAAACTTTTAATGTTAAACTTTAATGCCATCGGAAAAGTAATACCTATATCTCATTTAATCCAAAGTAGTTAAATATAATCACTTCTTGCCCACTGGACAGGGTTATACAGCTTTTGCACAGTGCTAAAAAAATCTGTCTGACCCGAGGGCTAGATGATTTCTTCATAACTAATTTTTTTTTCAAAATTCTGTTTGCCATTTAACATTGCATCATTGTTTTAAAAATATTTAAACAAATTAATATTTTTAACTTTATATTTACTGGTAAGTTTTTATATTTTTATGTTGTTGCATAATGTGGACTATATTTTTCCACGTATGATTAAAGGTGTTTGTAGGTGAAATGTTTATGAATCATTCTACAATAAATAAACTGTAGCTTACCAAATTAATGTTTTGTTATTGTAATTAAATGGGCAAGAAAAAGAATCAATCACCGTTGTGAAGTACAGATAAGGCAATTCCAACCCTGGGGACAAAATGTTTTTGTAAGGGCCTCGGTAAACCTTGGCCCTCACAAAAAACATTTTGTCCCTTGGATTGGAACTGACTTATCTATACCTCAAACCGGTGATAGTAGATTCTATTAATCTCTACTTTTAGCATATTCTTTTAGTTATAGTATGAGTCTATAACAGGTATTGTGCATCAAGACAGTTGATGATTTAGATGTTGATAGCAAAAACACAGGCTTATTAAAACTGTAGCTGTGTTTGTGATTCCCCCCCCCCCCCCCCCTTAATAAATGAGGTTAGTAACTGGTGTTATAAGATGGGGAGATAATACTGCAGCTTTAAGGCAGGTGGCTGCTTAAAACAGATAACAACATGAACACATTTTAAAGTTCATCTCAAAATAAACTTTCACTGCAGAACATTTTATTTGGAATACATTTTACTGTGCTCAAATAGACTTATCAGTAATTAATTTGGTATCAAACCAAACCAACATGTACTTGGGTGGGGTTTTTAACAATTGCCATGGTGAACTGTTATGTTTGCTTCATTCTGTTTTGCATCTACAATGCATTTCAACATTTTAAAAGAAAAATTGTCAATATTTTATGATTACAGAACATAACGCAAAATGATGCAACAGGAGTGACTTGTGGCTTTACAGCAGTGATTAAGTCATCTAAAACATACCTTTGTCTGCGAAATAATCAATGTGCTAAATCCTAATCTATCATGTGCCTGGCTTTCTGATAATTACCAACAGTCAGAAAGCCACTGATTTGTCATGTTCATGCTTTTAGGTTCACACAGGTAATTTCACACCAGCTGTCCATGGACAGTAATGTGGTTAATTATAATTAATTAAATTTGACATTCGGTGTGGAGCAAAACTTACATTAAAACAAAACATGTATTTCATTACATAGCTAATTGCCAATTCTTTAATGTTAAAAGAAAGAAGTAAATTTAAATCAGAAAAATAATGAGTACTGTTGCCAGTGGAGATATCGAGGCATGTATGCAAAGATGTCAGCTACCAAGCCCTAGTCTAGAATTTAAAATGTAAGAGAAGTGACATCTTCCTTCCCATGAGAAATGTGATGGCAACAGTTTGATAAAAGTAATTGAAGTGAAATATGTATTGATACATTATGTATGTTTCAATGGAAAATTTCTGAAATATACACTCAGTGTAAATATTTCATTATCAAATACTACTACTGGTAATAAAATATAACAATAAAATTTAAGCAAAACCACTTAACATTTTCATTAGAAATGCAATAGCATTAAGTAACTGACAATGAATGTGTCATTGATATATGTTAAAATAAAGTCATAATTAATATTTTCCGACATTAGTGAAATGAATCTGGTTGCCTGCAAACAGCATTGTTGATGCAGAGTTTCGCATCAAAATGAAATGCAACCAACAAGGCATAAAGTGAACTACCCACATCTACATGTATGACACTAAACAATCAGTGTCTTTACGTCTGTTGTGTGATTTTGTTTTTGATATTGGATTAGGTCCAAAATATTATGGTGACTTTGACTTTTCATTACTGCTAATATAACTCAACAACTTAAGCCAACTTTTAGTGACCCCCCCCCCCCCCCCCACATACCATTTCACAGGGTCTGAGCTACTTATGCCTGAAGTGTTGCTGAATACAGAATTCCAATGAAAATGATACAAGACTAAAACTTCAATATAAATATTTCTTCAGTCAGTTACCATTCATGCATATATCTTGAATATTACTTATTGACAACAAAAGCAGTTAGTTTGTTTTGCTTAATGATACCACTAGACCACACTGATTTGTCTAACATTTGGTAATTCTGCAATATAGTCTTAAGACAACACATGCTACATTTTTCCATTAGTAGTAACGGATCTTTTAAATGCTTTCACCACCATCCTTGGTTTGATAGCATACACAATGTTCATGTATATTACAGACAAAACTCATTAAGATGTGTAACAACAAAAGCCACAGAATACAGACATACGTGTACATGATTCCGATTAAAGCAAAACGGTTAACTGAGGAACAACACTTGTCACAATACCGTATTAGCAACAATCGAGGAAATCAATTTATTAAATGAGTTATGTACACATTTATCCTACAGAGATCACAAATAACATTGATTACATTGATCACTTGAGTAAACTGATGAGCCGGTCTAAATGTACTGCTGTAACCCGCACATGTTTTAACCTCAATAATGTGTTAATAAATCCATTGTGTCTAGCATAATGGAATTGAGATTGAAAACGAAAGAAAATATTATTATTATGTTTTTGTTGGCACATTAGCTGTAAAAATCAACACACTCTGGTTGTACTGGGTTATGGACAGAAATAAATAAGCTTAATTAGAAATCTCATTTTTATCATATCAGGTCATGCAATATGACCTAAAACAAATGCAGACAGACAATACATAATTATGTCACCTTTGTTGTCACTAATCTTTTTTTTCTTTTTACATTTATTATCAATTTGGGGAACTCTTGATTTCATAGCCTTACACTGTATTAGTTTGTGTGTGTGTGTGTGTGTGTGTGTGTGTGTGTGTGTATGTGTGTGTGTGTGTGTGTGTATATATATATATATATATACATGTGTATGTATATTAATTTAAGATATCATCTATGTAACATAATTTTATATATATATAAGTATGTCAATTCTGGTCAAAATGGGGCCAATTTTAAGGACTTGTGGAGGCTGTCCAAAGGACAATAAAGAGACTAAATTGCCTTGATTTTGAAACAAAAAAAATGAAAAAGCAATAGCTACAATATGTATAGTACAATATCCATGCACAAACACCATACATCAAGTAGGCCTACCGGTATGTCATCTGTTTTGATATATTTACTGGTTCTGATATTCATCATGTTTGACTATATAGAGCTGCCTTTGATTTATTCATTGTCTGATGGGCAACACAAGTCATAAAATCAGATTTTCCGACTGAATATTATTACTAGACAACCATTAAAATTGACCACTGTCAATTAAAGCATTATCATGTTACTTGTACCATTAAAATATTTGAAAAACCAATACTGTGACTTTTCATCTTGCAATACCAAAAAATCTGGAAATTTGGCCATGACCTCTGACTGACACTCAAAACCTACCTAATAAACATTTACAATTTATACTTGTTTAATGACACCGTGGCACATTTAAAATTATTTCAACACTTGGGTGTATATATCTACATCTATATAATATATATCCATGCATGTATCTATATCTATCTGTCAATCTATCTATCTATTTGTCTATCTACCTACCTACCTACCTACCTATCTATTTATCTATCTATCTTTTAGAGGGGTTTCACTGTACATCTATCTCTGTGCATGTGTGTGTGCATGTGTGTGTGTGTGCATGTTCATGTGTGTATGCATGCACATGTGTGTGTAATGTTGAACAGTGCTAATCAATATAACAAACTAATACATTTATACAAATTATGTTTTGCTTAGTGTTCTTGACCTAATTTATAAAATCAGTTAGAATCTTCAACTGACCAGATGATGGATAGTACATGAAACAAAGAACTATATTCAGTGAGGAGTGAATTCTAATTAATTTTATAATATTTAATTTACCAGTCCTTCGCACCTTACTTTCACTTCAGGAACATTTTTTATCATCCATGTAAAATATGGTAACAGAGGCTGACTTATCCCCACCTGATGGATGGGATGAAGCCCAGTGGTAAAGCACTCGCTTGATGCACGGTCTGTTTAGGATCGAACACCCAACATTGGACCCTTTAGGCTATTTCTCATCTCAGGCAGTGCATCACGACTGGTATATCAAAAGGCCATGATATGTGCCATCCTGTCTGTGGGATGGTGCATATAATAAAAGATCCTTTGCTACTAATGGAAAAATGTAGCAGATTTTTCTCAGAATATATATATATATATCAGAATTATCAAATGTTTGACTTCCAATATTAATAAATCAATGTGCTCAACTGGTGTTGCTAAACAAAACAAACTTTAACTGTTAACTTTTAACCCCAGCCGGCCCAAGGTGTTACATATCCTCTAGCCCTTAGTACCAGCTAGTGCATATATAGGGCACAGTAGCTAAAGCTTCTGCTGAACACTGAGGCACCCATATTTAATACATCCTTGAGGTATTATTATTATTAGATATAGGTTGATAACATTTACATTTATGTTTCATAAGTATCTGAAATGACTTCCTCTAATCATGTGCCTTGAGCTTATATATTCAAACCTGAAGGACTGATTTAGTTTAAGACATGACCTTGATATGTCAATCCATAACACACTGGTTAGTAATCAATTTAGAATTTGCAGAAGCTTAATAATGACCTTGATCTCTGGTTAAATGACAATGACCCAGTTATATATATATTGGCAGATAGTGGATCAGCTGTGTCTGTGAGTAATCTGAACAATGCTTCCAGTGGTAACATGATATACTGCTAGAAACATTCAGTTTACATTTAGAACTAGGACAAACTGATGTGCAAAGAATGATTTAGTATTCTGAAATGACACATTTCAAGAGTACAGCTGCTAATATAAGCCCTATCATAAAATCTATTTGACTTACCATTATAGAAAAACTAACCTTCAAAGTCATCAATATCCTCACCCCCCCCCCACCACACACACACACACTATTTGTTTCCATAGTAACGGAAAAAATATTGAAAATGAAAACTCAGTTATAGCGAAAGGCACTATTTACTGCTACACTAATACATGTACATTCCGTTAATTTATCTTGAATGGTTTTTGAGTTGTTCCAGAAATAGTGGTTTTAATATACATGTACAATGTTTTGTAAAGTTATCATAAACAGTTTTGGAGTGGTGCTCTGGAAAACCATCAGATGGATGCATGCACACACAGACAATTGCACAAATGGATGGTGCCCATTTAAATCTTCCACAAATCACGTTGTGGAGGATAATAAATGACATAGACAATGCTAATATGAGAGGTGACAGATGCAGGAATATTTTAAAGGGACAGACCCTAGTTTCAGCCCATGAAAATGCACACTAAGTTTAGTTGATCTACAAACCTGTAATACATTTGGATAAAGTTACTTTGAAATGGTGAAATACCCTCTAAAAATAGACTAAAACTTGACTCCATAAATCTTACTTCTCAGATACATGTGCATTTGAAAAAATATGATAAATGCATTTGTGATACTAAAAACACCAGGATGACAAAAAACACTTCGAATGTACAGAAATGGATAATCTAAACAATAAATCTAAGTAAAGTATTATTTCAGTTATCAAAAATGGCTCTAATAGCAAAACAATATGCCTTCGTGTTTAAAAACTAAATCTTAGAACAAATTCAGCACAATGATCTGAAATAAGTACAGGATACTAAAACACAATTAAATTCAATTAAAATTTAATGTTAGGCAGGAAAATGTGGAAATGATCAGATAGTTACTATATGGCACCATCACGTTTTGACATCCATACTGCAACCTACATGTAAACATAACACCCACCACTGCAATTACCTATATTAGTCAGCAATACTGTGGAGATTGCCATAGAGTTTTTAATTCTCCATAGCACTTTGTTTTGCTGTGGACTATATTTGATTAGTTTTTTTTTTCCATGGCATGTTTTTTTGCCATGATTATTTTCTTAATTGCAGGAGTTGTAACACTGATGGTGCACCCTATGTTCTTGACAGCATTCATCTGAGCCTGTCAAGGAAACACATTATGCAGATAAAATATGGCGGAGTCATTCTGATTTTATGGAGAATTCCTATGGGGAAACTAGGTTTTATTTGTAATTTCAAAAGTTGGCTGTAACATTGTTATTTATTATCACAACTCTATGCTCTGTGCCTTTATTCATTCATTCTCATGTCTGAACCAGTGTCAAACACCAAAAGGACAATAACTCCGCCAGAAAAAGAACAGAGTGTAACAATGCGGAAATGAAATATGACCTGTGAAACGATGACAATTTATTACGCCAAATATCGAATGGATGAAATGTAAAAAAGACACCCCAAAAAGAAGAAAAAAAGGACCTAGTTGCTGTTAGAAATTTATTATGGCAAAATGGAAAGACATCAGACACAATTTTAAGCCTGCTTTGTAATTTAAGGAAGATGAAAAAACTAAAAAATCCTATTAATTTTCAAGGAAAGGAATGGAATGTTTTACACCATAGTATAGCAGGCTTAATTTTTAAACTTTACTTGTTATGAGTATAGTTTTCAAGAAGACAAAAGCTTTGAAAGAAAATAGCTGATTTAACTTTAGAACACACCGAATGATTCAACACCAGAACACAATAGCTAATAATTCAACAATCGCACATTAACTGATTTAGTTAACATTAGAAAACAATCATTCAACAGTAGCATGTGGTTCCAAATAGGAAGTAAAATATGGCCTGCTGCTATTTTGTTTTTAAATAGCAAGTCAAAAACATAGAAAAAAATTTAAAGAAAAAATATGGCCTGCTGGAAATAAAAAGACAGCATGGAGTGTGGGGAAGGTTTGGGATAGTGTGATAAAAATTAACACCTCTTTGATGTATTTTAGAGCATTTTCAATTTCACCAGCTAGATGTAAAAAATGTACTACTTTGTGCTTTCCAAAGACAACTATTTCAAGCCCTGGATCCCATTAGCCACTGATTTAGCACTAGAACATACATGTACATAATAGCTGATGAGTTAACACTAGAACATATTAGCCACTGATTCAGAACTAGAACATATTAGCTCCTAATTCAACACTATAGAACATATTAGCTGCTGATTTAGCAAAGCATATTAGCCACTGATTCAGCACTAGCACATATTAGCCACAGGTTCAGCACTAGCACATATTAGCCACTGGTTTCAGCACTAGAACAAATTAGCCACTGATTCAACACTAGAACATATTGGCCACTGATTCAAAAGTAGAACAAACTAGCTGCCAATTCAAAACTAGAACACACTGAATAATCAATTCTTCAACATAATAAGCACATTATGTACATAGCACAATACATATTTTGTCATATAAAATACTTTTGACAAAGAAAACATGAACAGTGCGCTTAGGTACATGCATTTAATTGACTTTTATTTGAGCAAGAACAACAGCTTTTACAGCCTGAAGGCCCGTTCTATTTCCAACTTGCTTTGTGTCTAGTTTGAAAATAGCACAGAGCGAAACTTCAAACAGATTTATGTTTAGTCTATAAATAACATGTGCACATGACCACAGCATGTACATAAAATGAGCCTATGTTTGCAAAATGCATAAAGAAAATTGGTCTGTTGGTTACATACATGGCTCCAAGCAATTACAAGAAAAGGTTTTAATGGGCATGAACGGTTTGCTTATATCCTGTAATATGACAGATTGTAATACATTGCATTGCACAAAACTGACAAGTCTGTAAGCAATGGGGATCAGTTCTATCATGAACACTGGCAATGAAACTAATAAAGTTATTTAAAATTTATTTTGGAAAGACATCATGATCAACTACATGTAGATGCAATGATTAGAAGAAATTAATTTGAAAGAGAAATATATTGCAGCTAAATTTCACTCTTCCAAAACACACACACAAGATTTACTTCAGTAACAATAAAAGTTTTACATTTTATCAGCAGGAATTTAATTTAATTTAAACATTGTGTATGTCACATACCCGACACAATTAATTAAAGGACAGTATAGTGTTTAGTCATTCTTTGCCAGTGTCATTAGTTTTGCAGATTGTTTATACAGATGATATTATTTCAGTAGAAATTATCTGTGATAAATCCAAAAAAGTTATATACATTTTTTTTTTTTTACCATATTTATAAAAGCTGAAAATATCTGACTGTATGGCCCTTAATTTTGCTGAGTATATTTTAGACTAATATGTTATTTTCCAATGTGTTAATTATGTAGAATAATATTTTGATTGCAGGTTTACTTCAAAGAAATTGATTACTGGTGAATTAACACATATACAAATTTTAAATTTACATATATTATTGATACACAATCTATTTTGTTATACACAGGTTACCAATAGTGAAAAAAAACCTTAAAGGAACACACCCTAGTTACGGCTAGTTGTTAACCATTACGGCGTTGTTTTTCACTATTAAACCCATTTTTTCACAAATAAAATTGCACTTTACTTACCGTTTATCATTTAGAATATACATTTCCATTCACCTGAAGTGTTTTTTGGTAATCCTGGTAATCCTGGTGTTTGTAATACCACAAAATGCATTTTTCGTATTTCTGAAAAACGGACGCACGTTTGAGAAAAAAACGTTGAGCAGACAAGGTCTAATCTATTTTTAGACGGGATATTTCCATTTCAATGTCACAGACGTTGGTATACCACATAACCGTTATCATTTTGGTTCGGTTTGTTTTCTCGTGCACGGTTCGCGCAATCAACATCCGATTTGTTGTTCATTTGTGAGATTTTTCTTCACAGTTCGTGAACATTTTCAGTAACAATAAAGTTCAGACAAGTAAGTATCTCAATACAAAACCCTTAAAACCAATAATTTTGCTAAGTCCTACGATATATGGAGAGGGGATACAACCAGGACAGAACAGTTGGAACATGTCCAGGAGAGGTGAAAAGAACGCATCCCAAGTCTGTAAAATTTGTCGTGACGTAGGCATTGTTGTGCTTCGAGTGAAATCTATCGGTGCCATCAGAATACAAACTTTCAAAATTATTTCAAGCAATTGGGACATGGGGATTCCCATGGTATTTATCGATACAAAACCTGCTTTTTCACTCCATTTGATAAAAACGTGATCTAAGTGTGTTACAGGTTTGTAGATTAACCAAATTATAATTTATTTTCGCTGGATGGAACTAGGGTGTGCGGCTTTAAGATTGATATTACAGATATTTTCATATCAAAATGTTTTCAGGTTAAATATATACATATTCTTATGACACACATTGAACTATTTTTATTTCTTAATTGTATATAATCCCCACCTGTTATATTGAAAATACCATTTATCAATTCCCTACAAAATGTCATATCCACTTACAATGGTTTCTGGAAAATGATTTACATACTGTAAAATGTCATAATTATTTTATTGTGCTTAATAGTGACCTGGGTACAGAATTAACATTTTCTCTAACTGGTCTAGTGTCTTTTAACAACCTCGTTAAAACTTCTTGCAGACCTGACCGAAATTTAACAAGTCCATATTTAGAAATGAGATTACAGTAGAGTGAATGTTTGTTGACACTTGTAGAACAATCCTAAGACCCATTTCTATCTGATTTGATGGTTACACTTACAGGTATCATATGAAGCATAAATTATTTTATTTAGCGATTCACTCAACATATTTTAATTATAATATAGACATGTATAGGAGTAGAAATAGTTAATGTATTCAATGTATTTAAAGAGACGTCTTGAATCTGTTGCTTTTGTAACATGATCCTAACTATAGTAAAGCCTTTTTTTAATGACTACTATTTATATGCAATGTATTTTTTCATTTAGAATACTAGTCATTCGAATGTTTGTAGTATTCAAAACTGGATTTAATCTCCCAATAATTTTGAATATATTAGTCAAATAAATAAGGACAGTAGAACAATCACAAAAACACTGATGTTCTAAACAAGAACATTTATTTAAATGTAATTTTAGTCATCAAAAAAGGCCTTATTAGACAGAAACATCTTAGAAAAAGACAGAGCTTAAGATTGCAACAAAGCTGAGGCGATAAAGGGTGTGCTCAAAATAAGTATGCCCAAATAATCACGCCCAAGTTAAGTACAAACATGCCAACCTCTGAACATTTCACCTCAAAACCAATGGAATTGTAAGCTGCAATTAATAAATTAAAAAAACACACCCAAAAACTCAACTTGAAATGCATTTCTGAATATGTACAACTGTTTACCAGCTATTATTAACATTACTGTACTAAAAAGACCTTGGTGTTTTCAGAACAGACAAAAAGCCTGTTGTGCTCAAATTAGTTAGATCTAGAGCCCTGAATGGCAGAAAACACAGGACCGTCCCTTTAAGTACATTTATAATTTGAAATTATAAGTACTTGATCTGGAACAGATCTGTACACAAGCGCATGCAAGGTGGAAAACCACATGTTGGAAGTGAAGATATTTTCTGCATGGTTCATGGGTCTGTTTTTTCAGCAAGATATGCAGCACTGCACTAAAAACTGATAAGTTCATATCCTGCAAATGGAGGGAAGTGCACCGACATCAGCAGAAACACCAACACAAAGCTTCCAGGAATAACAAATACACAGCAGTATGGTTGAAGAGGAATTCTGCCGTTCTATAAATAAAATGTAAAACAAGCCCCAAAGAAAGAGGCAAGAAATGGACTTGACTGGATCACCTGAGAACTGTATCAAAACGTCATAACAGTGGCAGGCCCGTGTTGTTGATGCTGTAAACAAACCGGTCACTCAGTTCCTGAGAGCTTGTGTTCTGTAACATTGAGATCCATGTCACATTTACTTACGTAACCAATCTCTGTATACAAAAGTTAAAGTTTGTTTTCTTTAAGAACACCACTAGAGTACATTGATTTATTAACCATTAGCCACTGGATGTCAAATATTTGGTCATTCTGACCACAGGTACCTCCAAACAGAAACCCCTAATACAAATACCATAGTTACATGTATAAAGACTATATATTCTTTATTATATAATGTAAGTATAATATATCCGATGTCATTGTTTGAGGATACCTGTGATTTTGACATATAGTTTTAGAGAGGAAACCTGATAAATATTTTCATAAGTTGCAAGGGATGTTTTTATATGCACCATACTTCAGACAGGATTGCACATACATTGACCTTTCATATACCTGAAATGAGAAATAAGCCATTGGGAGTTGATCCTATATAGGCCGCCTGCTTTACCACTGCCCTGATTACTGTATACAGGCTCTACCCTCTCTATAAAGCCTGTCCAAGTCTCATAAATATGACTTTATGAATATAGGTGGTCTTTATATAAAAAATAATATTTATTTGTATGTAGGATAATTCTGAAATGCTTTTTTAAAATTTTATTCTTATTATTATACACATGTCGTTGTTTATACAAAATAAAAAGGCTCATTTTAAGTGGCATTTACAACAGATGTTGTTATACAAGATATCCTTTATAGCAAGTCTGTATGCAAAAAGGCTCATTTTGAAGTTTTGTTTACAAAAGATTATTGTTATACAAGGTGCCATTTACCACCTAGGAGTACTTAAGGTTAAGCAGGATTAATTGTCATCTTTTGACAATTCTTTTCCATGTACATTCAATTTACGGTCCATGCAGTTTTGGGAAATCCTTTACCTACCTGGGCTGTCTATCCAGCACTGAGATTAATGGTTAGTGAGACAGATGTCAGTATATTTCTAGCTGTTTTACACACCCCAATGGTGAGACAGATGTCAGTATATCTATAGCTGTTTTACACACCCCAATGGTGAGACAGATGTCAGTATATCTATAGCTGTTTTACACACCCCAATGGTGAGACAGATGTCAGTATATCTATAGCTGTTTTACACACTCCAATGGTGAGACAGATGTCAGTATATCTCTAGTTGCTTTACACCACCCAATGGTGAGACAGATGTCAGTATATCTATAGCTGTTTTACACACCCCAATGGTGAGACAGATGTCAGTATATCTATAGTTGCTTTACACACCCCAATGGTGAGACAGATGTCAGTATATCTATAGTTGCTTTACACACCCCAATGGTGAGACAGATGTCAGTATATCTATAGCTGTTTTACACACCCCAATGGTGAGACAGATGTCAGTATATCTCTAGTTGCTTTACACCTCACCATGGTGAGACAGATGTCAGTATATCTCTAGTTGCTTTACACCACCCAATGGTGAGACAGATGTCAGTATATCTCTAGTTGCTTTACACCTCACCATGGTGAGACAGATGTCAGTATATCTATAGTTGCTTTACACCTCACCATGGTGAGACAGATGTCAGTATATCTATAGCTGTTTTACACCCCCCAATGGTGAGACAGATGTCAGTATATCTATAGCTGTTTTACACACCCCAATGGTGAGACAGATGTCAGTATATCTATAGCTGTTTTACACACCCCAATGGTGAGACAGATGTCAGTATATCTCTAGTTGCTTTACACCACCCAATGGTGAGACAGATGTCAGTATATCTATAGCTGCTTTACACCTCACCATGGTGAGACAGATGTCAGTATATCTCTAGTTGCTTTACATCTCCCAATGGTGAGACAGATGTCAGTATATCTATAGCTGCTTTACACCTCACCATGGTGAGACAGATGTCAGTATATCTCTAGTTGCTTTACATCTCCCAATGGTGAGACAGATGTCAGTATATCTATAGCTGCTTTACACCTCACCATGGTGAGACAGATGTCAGTATATCTCTAGTTGCTTTACACCACCCAATGGTGAGTCAGATGTCAGTATATCTCTAGTTGCTTTACACCACCCAATGGTGAGACAGATGTCAGTATATCTATAGCTGCTTTACACCTCACCATGGTGAGACAGATGTCAGTATATCTCTAGTTGCTTTACACCACCCAATGGTGAGACAGATGTCAGTATATCTCTAGTTGCTTTACACCACCCAATGGTGAGACAGATGTCAGTATATCTATAGCTGCTTTACACCTCACCATGGTGAGACAGATGTCAGTATATCTATAGCTGTTTTACACACCCCAATGGTGAGACAGATGTCAGTATATCTATAGCTGTTTTACACACCCCAATGGTGAGACAGATGTCAGTATATCTCTAGTTGCTTTACACCACCCAATGGTGAGACAGATGTCAGTATATCTATAGCTGCTTTACACCTCACCATGGTGAGACAGATGTCAGTATATCTCTAGTTGCTTTACACCACCCAATGGTGAGACAGATGTCAGTATATCTCTAGTTGCTTTACACCACCCAATGGTGAGACAGATGTCAGTATATCTCTAGTTGCTTTACACCACCCAATGGTGAGACAGATGTCAGTATATCTCTAGTTGCTTTACACCACCCAATGATGAGACAGATGTCAGTATATCTATAGCTGCTTTTCACCTCCCAATGGTGAGACAGATGTCAGTATATCTCTAGTTGCTTTACACCACCCAATGGTGAGACAGATGTCAGTATATCTATAGCTGCTTTACACCTCACCATGGTGAGACAGATGTCAGTATATCTATAGCTGTTTTACACACCCCAATGGTGAGACAGATGTCAGTATATCTCTAGTTGCTTTACAGTATATCTCTAGTTGCTTTACACCACCCAATGGTGAGACAGATGTCAGTATATCTATAGCTGCTTTACACCTCACCATGGTGAGACAGATGTCAGTATATCTCTAGTTCCTTTACATCTCCCAATGGTGAGACAGATGTCAGTATATCTCTAGTTGCTTTACACCTCCCAATGGTGAGACAGATGTCAGTATATCTCTAGTTGCTTTAACCCCCCCCCCCCCCCAGTATATCTCTAGTTGCAATGGTGAGACAGATGTCAGTATATCTCTAGCTGCTTTACACCTCCCAATGGTGAGACAGATGTCAATATATCTCTAGCTGCTTTACACCTCCCAATGGTGAGACAGATGTCAGTATATCTCTAGTTGCTTTACACCTCCCAATAGTGAGACAGATGTCAGTATATCTCTAGTTGCTTTATACCTCCCAATGGTGAGACAGATATCAATATATCTCTAGTTGCTTTACACCTCCCAATGAGCTATTAGAACACACTCTGGGTGGGAGTTGGTACTACATGGGATGCAGAGCTAGTATCTACCAGAAGGGGTAGGATTTAGCTCAGTCGGTTGAGGTGCTTGCATAGCAGGATCAAACCACTTCAGTGGATCCATTCAACTGTTTGGGATTTTTTTCTCATTCCAACCAGTGCACTACAACTGGTCAAAGGTCGTGTGCTTTCCTGTCTTTGGGAAAGTGCATATAAAAGATCTCTTGCTGCATTAAGAAAATCCGAGTCAGAATTACCAAATGTTTGACATCCAATAGCCGATGATTAATATATCAATGTGTTCTAGTGGTATTGTTAAACAAAACAAACTTTACTACCAAAACGTCCAATAAGGTGGATCTTGAAATATACAGTTCTGTGATTTTTGCTAGTTAAGCAAGCAAATTAAGTTTTTATGGGTTATTTTTTTTGGTATGTTGACATCTATGTAGTCATCTGTATAAATGTATGTACATGTAGAATAAAGGGTTATATCACATCTGGGCACTTCTTGAAAGGGAGGGTGCCCTTAAATGAAACAAATCTACGTGACTGTCATAATTTTAGGGTTTCATTTAAACCTTCCAACCTCATACCACCCCCATCACATGATTGCACCTAAAATAAAATTTTATTAAATTTTAAAACAAATATGCAAATAGATATAAGAATTATGGTATATCAGATCTGTATTAATTAGGGTGCCTCCCACATCCCCCATGTGATCAGTTAGAGAACAAGCCTTCAGCTATTTCCAGTCTGACCACAGGGATGAGAACTGATTAGATTTTCAACCTGTACAGTTACATTTACAACCACCTGTTACACCCACCCACACCAACACTGTCCATTAACAACACTGTTTAACTGTAAAATGAACAAAGCGTCACCCGGGATGGGTTAAGATGCTCATGGGATAGGATTTGCTTTGTGTTACCGCGTCTGAGTAAATGTCACTGAATTTGACATATCTGCTTTCAGAAATCGTGAGGTGGGTTTTTTTTTCCACTAATAATTTATAACTATATATATATACCATTTTTTGTGTGTAAAAATGTACTATAATTCTCATACAAGTACATGTAGAGTTATACTCATTTAAAACAGCAATTGAATGAAGCATCACGACAGGTGACAGCTTAATATAGGTAAGTTTGAGCAGGTTTGACATTCAAGTGCCCTTTCTTAGTACACTAATCAGCTTCTTTGGAGATCTTCCCACAATGAAGATTTCTAAAAAACACCACCTTTGAGCATAGAGTATATTGACTGATTGATTGATTGATTGATTTTTTTTTGATTTTTATTATTATTGTCCCCAGAAACATAAGCAAGGTCAAGGTTGGGGCCTTGAATCATTGCTGTACATGGTATTATTGTATATACATAAACAATACATAATTAAAGCTATACACTCGTATATAAAGCACTTATTAAACAATATGTGTATACATATGCATGTGTGCGCGTGTGAGAGAGAGAGAGAGAGAGAGAGAGAGAGAGAGAGAGAGAGAGGGGGGAGAGGGGGGGGACAGACAGACAGATAGACAGACAGACAGACACGGACGTGTGGAGTAACAGGGATGAAGCCGAAGATAGACGAAAGGGAACACAAACGGTGCGAGCCGTATGCACACATACATAGTATTCAATATTAAGATGAAACAGATAGGCTTAACATGATACTGTAAAACAGGATATTAGCAATGCAAAAGCCTTACATAACTGAAGAGGAAATATTCTGGAGACTAGGAAGAAGAGTACTAGAAATAGAAACAAAGAGTGAGAGAAGAAGAAGAAGAAGAAGAAGAGAGAAAAAGAAACTTTCTTGAAAGATAAATAAGATCAATGCGATCTTAAAAAGAAAAGAAATTATAGGAAGTCGAGATACGTTTTCCGAACTGGCGATATTTTGCATAAAAGTATGTTTATTAGCTTATTCGTATATTTTGTTATTAATAAGTTTATACATGAATTTATACAATTTGTTTCAGGAACTGCTGCCAAGGTTCCCACTGATCATTAAAGTCTTTATACAGGCAATTTTTATAAAATATATATTTTTCAATCTGTATTTTATCAATAATGAATCTTAGCATTGCGTTTTTATTTAAGCTGATCTTTTGTAATTTCGTTCTATATATATAATACTTAATATTAATAATGAACCAATTAATAAAACAATGCTTTTTTGTTATGATACCAAATAAAACCATGTTTTTATCCAACTAAAATTGTTCACCTTTTTTTAATGCCCATTCTTCTACTGCTTTCCATAGGACAGTAACTTTAGAGCACTCATAAAATAAATGTTCCAGTGTTTATGGCAAATATTAGAATCAACATATTTTATTTTATTTAGAAATATATTTGTAGCTATTATCCTGTGTAAAATTTTATACTGAAACCATAATAAAGATGGGTCTTTAATAGTTTTGAATAGTAGAGCATAATACTTTCCCCATACTTGTGAAGTGAAGTCAAACCCCAATATTGATTTATTAATAATTTGATGTAAAACATTTGGAAATTTTGACATATAATTTTATAGAGGAAACCCGCCACATTTTTCATTAGTAGCAAGGGATCGACAGGACAGCACATTCCACAGACTTTGATACACCAGTCATGGGTCACTGGTTGGGATGGGGGAAAAAACAATCAGAGAATGGGTCTACTGCAGTGATTTGATCCTACGATGCAAGCACCTTAAACGAGTAGGGGTGAGACGTAGCCCATTGGTAAAGTGCTCACTTGATGCATGGTTGGTTTGGGATCGATCCCTGTTGGTGGGCCCATTGGGCTATTTCTCATTCCAGCCAGTGCACCATGACTAGTATATCAAAGGCCGTGGTATGTGCTATTATGTCTGTGGGATGGTGTATATAAAAGATCCCTTGCTACTAATGGAAAAATGTAGTGTGTTTCCTCTCTAACGCTATGTCAAAATTACCAAATCAATGTCCTCTAGTGGTGTTGTTAAACAAAACAAACAAACAAACTTAAACAAGTACTATATCGATAAGGTAGACCCTGTCCTAATGTGCTCACATTCAAGATTATTAAGTCACCACAAAAAAGAGACCTGGTTTCTCCTGTCTTATTACTTATCAGCAGCAAGATGTCTTTTAATAGCTATGTACTAGCTATGTACTTTCTAACAGACAGAACACCATGAACCACAAGGCCTGGAACACTGACAATCCACTGAATACAGCAGGTAGCCACTCATACTTATTAAACCCAGAGTTGATTAATACTGACGTTTCCAGATAATAAACATGTAGTCACAGTTTTATGTGTGCTGTAGGGTATCATATACTCTACACTCTAAATGGTGCCATATGAACAAAAGTGCATATGTACTACAATATATTGATTTACCATGCAGTCAGATGCTGACATTATTTCATTCTCACAGCATTAAGTACATGTAAATAGCAAATCCATCTGAATAAAAAATGTTTTTAAAAAAATTAAATATTGTATTAAAACATCAGCTACATGTATAGATAGGTATGCATGTATGTGTGTATGAGTTAAAAGAGTAACATACATAGCCTGTATGACAGTAGTGGGGTTTTCTCAAATAATCTAGGACTCTTTTATCAGTGTCTCAACTGCCACATCAGATAGCTGATGGTTTAAAAATATACTGGGGTATCATTAAAACATCTTCCATTTTCTTTAAAACCTCTCTCAATCAAAGCCATTTTTTCTCCTTTTTTTTAAAGAAAATTTTAGCATAAATGGTCGACTATTTAATAGCACAAGACTGAAATATCAGCATAAAAAGCACATTATCCATCCTAATTTGGGCACAGCTATCAGTTACTGCCCAGAATCAATACAGTAGAGTACTTTACGTCCCAGCATGGTTACCGGAAGCTTATCAAGCAGTATTAAATACAGTCAACCATCAATCACATTTACAGCCAACACTGTCAGCTTCACATATACCGACATGCAAAGGAAAAACAACATCATTTTACAGACCAGAATTTAGAAAAATCTTATTTAAACCAATAAAATATTCAGTAAAACAACAGTTTCTTTGCGTGCCAGTATATTTAAATCTTGCATTATTGAAAGCAAACTATATTAAAGGGTATCGCTGACCCCATTTTGTACTAAAAATGATGATGTGTGCCATGCACATTTTAACTCTTTAATGGTGGAGGTATAGAAAATTTGATGACTATCAGAGCATGCTGCAGTTTTATGTGAAGGAAGCTTTCCCTATGGTCGACATCCAGTTTCAGTGCATGATAATAACTGTAATTGGATTTCCATTATGTTGTTGAGATTGGTGTTCTGGTTTTCATAATACCAGCATCATATCTTCTTGAAAAAAAGATGTTTTATTTCTGCAAGTTGTGAAAGTAGACAAGAATGTCAATAAAACACCACAAACTGACAAAAATATTAACAAAATGACAGAATGATGGGTTTTTTTTTAATAATAATAATAATAATAATAAATATTTGGACAGAAGTAGGAAATTGCTATTTTAATAAATAGTAATATAAAATAGAAGTAAAAGTTTGTTTTGTTTAATGACACCACTAGAGTACATTGATTAATTAATCATCGGCTACTGAATGTCAAACATTTGATAATTCTGACATGTAGTCATTAAAGGAAAACTGCTACATTTTTTCTAAAGCAGCATGGAATCATTTATATGCACTTTTCCAGACAGGAAAGCACATACCATGGCCTTTGACCAGTTGTGGTGCATTGGTTGGAATGAGAACAAAAAATATCAGTAGAATGGATTCACTGAGGTGGTTTGATCAAGCGAGCACTCAACCAACTGAGCTAAATCCCACTCCAAAATAGAAGCAAGCTGTTAACATTTTTACATGTGTAGATGCCACAGCAATATTTTTTTTTAGTCATTGTGTCTATTTTCCCCTATATATCAACCCTTTTTATGAATTTTTCTAAAAAATAAACATCACCACAATAATACCAAATATCGCACCAAAAGGGATAAACTAATGAATGTGTTGAAACAAATATTTTCATAATAATTAAGAAATTCTAAATATTCTATAATGTAAAGCAAATTGATGGATTTTTTTTTTATTCATAAATTTTTTAATAAATGTCATTTAATAAGATTTCATAGGTATATGTATTAAAAATATTTAGAAAAAAAGAGTAGGTCTCTTTATAGAGTTTTTATTGTCTACAAACTGTTACATTTCTTTTTGTTGTTAGTACAGTACAGTACAGTACAGACAACCAGTATGCTACAAACAGTGCCATTAGTATAATAAGGTCAACAGCCTAATCTTGGTAATGCATTCATTATACCGTAATGAATAAACATCTTGATCTAAAGCTGGTTTGCATAGATATTACAAATGGGCAATTCCATGGTATAGCACTATTTGGAAATGACGTCAAAGAAATTGAATCCAGCCTGAACAGGTAATGTGCGCCACTTGAGTGGACATGCATGCTGTGCAGATCTACATATATACATGTATGCACAATGGTTGGTGATAATGGTGAAATTACTGACACAGATGTCCCAGGAGCCAAATTAATTCATCAGTCTGTTGAACAGCACACAAATTATCTATTAAATAGATAGCTGAAGTGTCATGGGTTAAACTGTATGGCAAAAAGACCACTATTAATGAAAACGTAGACCCCCCCCCCCCCACACACACACACACACACCGCTGTGTTCTGAGTGGATGTATCTGAACTTTAAAAAGATATGGACATGCAAATACTATTTGGAAATTGGAGTTGGACTAAATGCAATCAAACATCATTATATGTACAATCCATGTATAGTAACTGTATCAAAACCTAAATATCAAAGTAAGTTGTGGGTAGGTGGCTGAGGTATATATTATTAGGTTTTGAAAATGTTTACAGTGGTAAAAAAATGTTTTGGCACTAAAAATTAAGTTTAACTCATAAATTTGTTTCTCCATGTGACAAGGTACCCACAAAATTGTTTGGAATTGGTAAAGTAGTTTTGGACAATGGATAAAAACAGATTTATTGGGTACAAGAATTTAATAATTCTCACAGTAGTTTTGGACAATGGATAAAAACAGATTTATTGGGTACAAGAAAAAAAATCAATTAAATGCTGTGTACAAGAAAAAAAAGTGTGTGTGTGTGTGTGTGTGTGTGTGTGTGTGTGTGTGTGTGTGTCAGACTACACAATGTACATGTAACTGAACATCAGACTACACAATGTACGTGACTGAACAGCAGACTACACAATGTACATGCGACTGAACAGCAGACTACACAATGTACGTGACTGAACAGCAGACTACACAATGTACATGTGACTGAACAGCAGACTACACAATGTACATGTAACTGAACATCAGACTACACATTGTACATGTGACTGAACAGCAGACTACACAATGTACATGTGACTGAACATCAGACTACACATTGTACATGTAACTGAACAGCAGACTACACAATGTACATGTAATTGAACAGCAGACTACACAATGTACATGTGACTGTACAGCAGACTATACAATGTACATGTGACTGAATATCAGAGACGACACAATGTACATGTGACTGAACAGCAGACAACACAATAAAACTGAACAGCAGACAAAACAATTTAAACTGAACAGCAGATAACAAGTCAACTAAACAGCATCTGTAACAAGTGAAACAGAAGACTACGCAGTGTGCAATTGAACAGCAGACAACACAATATAACTGCATGAACAACTGGCAGACAGGTCATTTGAACAGCAGACAAAACAATATAACTGCATGAACAACTGGCAAGACAGGTCAACTGAACAGCAGACAACACAATATAACTGCATGAACAACTGGCAAGACAGGTCAACTGAACAGCAGAAAACATGGTAGAGTGCTAGCTTGATGTGTGGTTGGTCAATCCCTATCGGTGGGCCCATTGGGCTATTTCTCATTCCAGCCAGTGTACCACAACTGGTATACCAAAGGCTGTGTTATGTATTATCCAGTCTGTGGTATGGTGAATATAAAGATCCCTTGCTACTAGTGGAAAAATGTAGCAGGTTTCCTCTCTGAGGCTATATGTCACAATGATCATGTTTGACATCCAGTAGCTGACAATTAATAAATCAATGTGGTCTAGTGGTGTTGTTAAACAAAACAAACTTTAACTTTAACCTAACAACTGAACATCAAGACAACTCAGGCCTATCAGGCAGCAGCTAACATACGCCAGTTAAATAGCAGATGACAGACAAATGATCATTTCGGAATCTTAAACACATTCTAAGTGGACACAGCTCACGAGAAGCGATAACTCAATTTTGTCAATTCGTGACCAGAAATAAAATTCAATTACAGTAACACCATTCATAATGGACATCTCTGCGTCAGGCTGTAATAAGTGGACAGAGGCAAACTACAAGGCAGACAGGAGAAGGGGAAACCCCAAACATGTACACAGGTACTGTGAAAGACAATATGTACCTATAGAGTGCTGGAATCTCATATTGACAGTTCATGGTTCGAATCCTCACAGTGGAGGGTGATTTATCTGTTACACATAAATGTTACATGCATACAGAGTACGACAAATTGTAAGCTTAACCGTTCAAGATTATGACAAAATGTAGTCTGAATGCTACATGTAAACAGAATAAAACAATATGTAATATGATGCCGGTCTGACAACACCAACTACAGGCCCATAGGAATGATATCTGGAGTTGGTGGGATCGGGGTGGGGGTGGGGATGGGGATGGCAGTGTGGGTGGGGGTGGGCACATCTTTGGTGGGGGTAGGAACAGTCTCTTGTGGGGAGGCACAAGCCAGATTTTTATTTCTTATTAATATAGATTTGGTAAAACTCTCACATTTATACCTCCCCTTCCAAGTCCCCCTGGTTCTTAATTACTATATGAGATCTTTTACATTTTAGCAATTTGTGATGTCATTGAAGAGTAGTTTTATAAGTATGGACCCAGAGATTATGCCCAGGGTTGACATGCCTGAACCTTAAGTGGACATGGACACATTAAAAAAACCCAAATGTGACCTATCAGAAAGCATTGCCTATAACATTAAACTAAGTCATAAAACAAACATTCCTTTCCTTTTCTTTGTTATTGGCTTGCATCTAGAACAATAGTCAGTAGTCAGGATCACTAATATTAAACAGAGGAATAAGATTCTGCTAGCTGTGTGGAAGTCAAGAGGTGCATATTAAAAATTGATAATCCATTTTGCCCACAAAATTGGACATGACCAGGAACATGATCATGGCACATCTCCTGTAGCCAGCCAAAAGTAACAGCCATAGCTCATCCCATGAGATCATAATCATAACAATATTAAATGGAAGTTTGTTGATAATTATCTCGCATTACTTGCTGAGATGCAGTTCCCTATGCACTATGCCCAATGTAATTAGGTAATGTATTAGTTTAATACATATATGCTTGGAAACAAAGATCATATAAGAATGGTTGTGAAAACGTGATGAGTATATATTCTAGTAGTATCTATTATTTGAGACAGTTTTTAATAGTCATGTACAAATATGTTAACTTGACCAAAACAAAAAGTTAATGTTTGATTTATTTAATGACACCACTAAAGCACATTACTAGTATTTATCAATCATTGGCTATTGGATGTCAAACATTTAGTCTTACAGAGGAAATCTACTACATTTTTTCAGGAGTAGCAAGGGATCTTTTATATGCACCATCCAACAGACAGGACATACCAGTCATGGTGTACTGGCTGGAATGAAAAATACCCAATGGATAATCAACGAGCATTTTACCACTGGGCTATGAATGAAAAAAATCAGACATAATTTTGGGGCATGATGTAGCCCAGTGGTAAAATGCTCACATGATGCTTGGTCAGTCGATAATTGATCCCGGTCAGTGGGTCCATTGTCCAGTGAGTACTCGACAACTGGTGTAACAAAGGCAGTGGTATGTGGTATCCTGTCTGTAAAATGCTGCATGTAAAAGATCCCTTGCTGCTAATTGGAAAGAGAAGCCCACTGCATGGTGGCAGCGGGTTTCCTCTCTAATTATCTGTGATCCATAACCATTTGTTAAACACCATACAAACATAAATAATATGTGTTGAGTGCATCGTTAAATAAAACATTCAGTAATGTCTGAAAGTATCCACATTTAGATCTACTTGAGGATCTGGGATCGAATTCACTAAACTCTTGTCTAGTAGAGCCTAAGAGACCATTGTGAATTATTCAAGGGTAGATTCTGAAGTTTTCACTATATACATATACACCTTTACTAAAACCTAGTCTACTCTAGTTGAAGGGACAACCACTTGCTATGCCCATTATAAATAAGATGTTGTTATACACTGGTTTTTACAGCAGATTTGCTGAATAAAGTCATTCAAGATGTGAAGCAGAATCTCGGACACACACATGATTCTTATTTTGATCAGCATCAACATGTTATCTTAATGGATGGAGAGGCTCCCCTGGCATTAATTTAAACAAAAATGATGAATTGAAAATGTGAATAAGCCTACGGCATCTGTCGGCATCTAAAATAATCACCGCTTTATTATTTGCTCCAGAAAGCAAAGAAGAAGTCGTGTGTTGAGTGTTTGAAACTAGTCCCCTGTAGACACTTAAATCTTGCAGGCTCGAGAGAGTCGCCGATCAATAAGAGAATCAAATAAAATCACATGCGTCACTTTTTGATCTGGAGGGCAGATTAGGTGCTACTGGAGTTACCCACAGAACACTGTGGTTAGCTAATATTCTAGAAATTAACATCCTGTGGTTGGGGCACAATGCTGTTGATAAATAACAACCAGTGCATCACAGCTGGGGTATAGTAACTGGTATCTAACAACCAACCAATATCAGTTAGTGTATCATAATTTGAACATCACAACTAATAAACCAATCATTAACAGCTAGTGTATCATAATTAGAACATCACAGCCAATAAACCAATCAATAACAGCTAGTGTATCATAATTAGAACATCACAGCCAATAAACAGCAATCAATAACAGCTAGTTTATCATAATTAGAACATCACAGCCAATAAACCAATCAATAACAGCTAGTGTATCACAATTAGAACATCACAACCAATAAACAGCAATCAATGTATCACAGCTGGTGTACTATAACTATACTATACCAATCAATTACAACTATAGTACTGTCGGAAATAGAATAAAAATGATTTTCGTCGATTATTTCTTACACATTAAACAGACAAGTAAATATTATGTAAATATCTATTTAACGATAGTCTACCTAATTTAGCATTTACTTGTTTTGGCTCTCATTGATGTACAAGATGGTGTTTACTCTTGAAATTAAAATAAAGATGTTGGTAAACAGGTGATTTCTGCACTTTATTGGAACAGACTATAATAAATTTTGATCAACATGTGTCAATTTCATTGCTGTTACAATAAATGAGGGACTGTTTCTGATGACAGTTTACCCCTATTCCTCTCCAAAACTAAATATTTGTAGACATTTATATGTAACTTTTAAGCAAAACTGTCAAGAACTATTCTGAGTTTGTGATCTATTATACCGGTATTAAAGGTGCTATCTCAAAGTTGCATGACAGCTATTGCAAATCATGTTTTTATTACATTTTGCTTTAACATTTAAAGACTACACCTTTAACTATATGCCCATAAATGATTATAGGAAAAAAATCTACTAGTAGAAAATACATTTTTATTGGAGAATCTTTATCACAAACAGATGCTCACATATAATTTTGATATAGTACCTTTAAGTTGTTGCAAGATTGTGTAAATTTCTTATGTACTAATATTGAATTAATATTCACTAAATATGCTGATCATAATTAATAATTTATGCTGCAATTCAAAATAATCAGTTAACTTAAAGTTATAAATCAAAAGTTTGTTTAAGGGTAAATGAAATTGACACATATCATCAAAATGTGTTATAGTCTGTTCCAATAAAGGTCACAAATCTCCTGTTAATTGACAACTTTATTTTAATTTCAAGAGTAAACACCACCTTGTATCAATGAGAGCCAAAACAAGTAAATGCTAAATTAGGTAGAGTATCATTAAATAGGTATTTACAAAATATCTACTTGTCAGGTTAATATGAAAGAAATAATTGACGAAAATAATTTTTATTCTATTTCCGACGCTACTTTAGTACATGTATATCACAGCTGATATATACCTATATATATATCACAACCAAGTACCGGGGTAATAGTAAATGTGCACATGATTGCCAGCAGTTGTAACTATTACAATACTGTAATACTTTTCATTAGTTAGGAATTCTACATGTATAATCACATCCAGAATAAATAAAAATAAAAAAATAAAAAAATAAAAAATAAAACCCCCTCCAACCCTCCCCCCCCCCCCCAAAAAAAACCCCAACAACAACCAAACACCCAAAAAACAACCCCAACAACATTAGCTATGGGGTGTCAACAATAAGACTACAGGTATTTGTGATACATTAGTTCCTATTCACTAGTCATAGTAGTAAGTTTGTTTTGTTTACAATACCACTAGAACACATTGATTAAATTAATCATTGGGTAATTAGATCATTGGGTAATTAGACCAGAAATCTTCAGAGGGAACACACTAATTGTTTTAATTAACAGCATGGGACCTGTTATATGACTTTCCCACAGAAAGGACATCACATACCATGGTCTTTGATATACTGGTCATGTGAAACTATGGTAGTTGGAATAAGAAAAAGCCAAGAGTCTGACAAGGAAGTTTGATCCTATAACCCAAGCTCTAGCAACTGAGCTAAATTCCACTGTGATAGTATTTATTCTGTAAGGGAGGGACGTAGCCCAGTGGTAAAGCGCTTTCTTATGCGCGGTCAGTTTGGGATCGATCACCATTGGTGGACCCATTGGGTTGTTTCTCATTCCAGCCAATGCACCACGACTGGTATATTAAAGGCTGTGGTATGTACTATCCTGTTTGTGGGAAAGTGCATATAAAAGATCCCTTGCTGCATTAGAAAAATGTAGCGGGTTTCCTCTGATGACTATCAGAATTACCAAAATGCCTGATATCCAATAGCTGATTAATAAATGTGCTCTAGTGGTGTCATGGAAGAAAAACAAACTATTGTGTAGATGTTAGCTCTGATATATTAGTTTAATAAGGTGTGAGCTATGATATATACTAATTACTAGTGGTTACACTCTATAGTTGTGATAGACTAGTTATAATATATTAGCTGTGACGTATATACACTAATTAGCTTTGTATATATAATTATGATATATACCAGCTGTGATATATACTAGTGGTATAATCCAAGGTGGAAAACACCCATATTCTGTCCAATTTGAACTATAGTGGCAAGGTGTGATATATACTAGCTAGGTTTCATTTATTGTGAGGCAAAACCAATCAAGCCTGGCACAATAATATTTTTTAACAATTAGTCCAAAATGGCCATCTGCCAAAAGTCAAACAAACTGAACAGGTTTTCATTGATACCCAACAGTGCTGCTAATTGCTAAGAGTGTTTCTTAGTCACATCAACAAGACCCATGGGTATGGATCAGATTGCAGCAGCTATGTTGCATTTCTAAGTGGAAATATTCACTTTCCTAGTGCTACAATACTCCCAGTGATACCTTTAATGGTTTAGAATTATCTACTGGTGGAAAACAAATCCATGCATGGAGTTATCTGTGTAATCAATATTCAACATGACACTGGTATTAATTAATGTGTCAGTTAAATACTACAGAGACTACCAAACTGATAGAACTAGGAAACCGAAATCCATCTCTGAATGGAAAGAGAAAAAAAGAAGGAATGTTTAATGATATATCTCATGCCAGTGTTTAATCAGGTGTTAAATATACTCTTCAAAAAAAGAAACGCAAAAGGGTACAAATGGGTTATAACTCCGATTTTATGTTTCCTACCGGTTCATGCTTTGTGAATATAAGGTCAATGCATGTCCCAAACACATTCCCACGGTTACATTCGATAAAACGCAGCTACTGTACAATAAAGTTCCAAAATGTGAATATTCGCAAAAACGCAGCCACGTGCAAACTGTCAACGGCAGCGTGTTGCACGTGCAACATGAACACCGACAGTATAAAAGTGCAGGGGTGTTCGCTGCCTCTGTATCTGGCCGAAGTTGACAATCCAGGACATGCCACGTCTCAGTGAAACCGCAGAGAAACAATGCCATCGGCCGACTAGACGCAGGCGAATGAACGGCCGTTGCCAGGGCATTCCATGTGTCCCCAAGCACCATCTCCAGACTGTGGGACCGTTACCAAAACATGGATCAACACGTGCCTCCCTAGATCCGGTCGACCACGGGTCACTACCCTCGGGCAGGACCGCTACATCCGGGTACGCCACCTTCGGGAACGATTGACTACTGGTCCACAGCCGCAGCAATACCAGGTTTGCGCAGGATATCCGACCAGACCGTACGGAACCGCCTACGTGAGGTAGGAATTCGTGCCAGACGTCCAGTTCGAGGTGTCATCTTAACACCACAACACCGTCGACTCCGACTGCAGTGGTGCCAGATTCATCGACAATGGCCTCAACTGCGATGGAGACAGGTGGTGTGACGAGTCCCGATTTCTGCTCCGACATGATGGAAGATGTCGCGTGTATAGGCGTCGTGGTGAACGTTATGCGGCAAACTGCGTGCAGGAAGTGGACAGATTTCGGCGGGGGTAGTGTCATGGTGTGGGCAGCCATCTCACACACTGGCAGAACTGACCTGGTCCACGTGCAGGGCAACCTGAATGCACAGGGCTACATTGACCAGATCCTCCGGCCACACATCGTTCCAGTTATGGCCAACGCCAACGCAGTGTTCCAACATGACAACGCCAGGCCTCACACAGCAATGTCTCACACCGGCTTTCCTACAGAACAACAACATTAATGTCCTTCCTTGGCCATCGATATCACCGGATTTGAACCCAATTGAGCATCTATGAGACGAGTTGGACCGGCCTCCGACAGCGACAACCACAGCCCCAGACCCTGCCGATGGCAGCAGCCTTGCTCGTCATCCGTACTCTGGTTGCTTCAATGGGGGCAGGCGGTGCCAGGCAGTTGTCAAAAAACAGATTGACTCCAGATGACCTGACCTTGGTGGTGTGTTCTGTCACTTACTCACAATGGACTAGAGTGAATTGTGAACAATCCTGCAACATTTGGTAATTGTCGGACTCACCATTCAATAATTAAATCAATTCTCCAAATGTTACGACAATGTGGTTTTGCGTTTCTTCTTTTGAAGAGTATATAAATCTGCTACAATGGACTTGTGTGCACAGGCATTGGTGGTGTTGTGGTTAAGCCATCAGACTTAAGGTTGGTAGGTACTGGGTTCGCATCCTGGTACCAGCTCCCACCCAGAGTGAGGTTAATGGGTAGGTGTAAAGCCTCTACACAGACATTTCTTTCACACTAACCGCTAACCCACTGTGCAGGACAACCAGCCCAGATAGCTGAGGTGGGTGCCTAGGACAGCATGCCTGAACCTTAATTGGATATAAGCATGAAAATAGGTATAAATCAATCAATCAATGGACTTGTTGGAGGCAGCAAGTTTACTATTTTCAACTGGAATGAAACAGTTATGTATTTCCTTACAAATATGGCAGCATTTGGGTACAATTTAGCAGAGCATAGTTGGGCTTTTATTAAAAATATAGTGTTAATAACTTGGACAGATACAGCAACCAAACAGGTTATGCTGTAACCTTCAGGTTTGTCTACATTTTTACAACTAAACTTTTATCTTAGTTACCGACGGTTAATCATAATGTAAATATTTACAGCAACTAACTGACAAAAGAAAAAAAGAGAGAGAGAGAGAGAGAGAGAGAGAGAGAGAGAGAGAGAGAGAGAGAGAGAGAGAGAGAGACACACACACACACACACACACAGAGACAGACAGACAGACATCAACTGTCTCATAGGATTCTCCCATCTATAAAGGTCAAGTCAGGTCTAGGGTTTTAGGTGCACATTTAGAACAAGCTGTTGTAGCACAAACCTGTCCTGGAAGCAGGCGCTGGCCTCAGCCACCTCCTCCATTCAGTACAGGAAAAGGGTTGGGGTGGGTGGGAGAGGGGACCGCCCATGCTGGCAATTTTTGTGCTATTCAATTATGAATATCCCATAGGATTAAGTCAAAAAGGAACATAGGCTACAATTTTTAAAGGAATTTTGGCACATTTATGAACAGTTCATCGAAAGAAAAAAGGGAAGGAAGGAAGGAAATGGTTTATTCAACGATACACTCAACACATTTTTGTTTTAAGGTTATATGGCATCGGATATATGGTTAAGGACCACACAGATATTGAGGGAGGAAACCTGCTGTCGCCACTTCAGGGACTACTCTTTTTGATTAGCAGCAAGGGATCTTTTATATGCACCATCCCATAGACAGGATAGCACATACAGCCTTTGATGTACCAGTCGTGGTGCATTGGCTGGAGTGAGAAATAGCCCAAGCCGACGGCACATCAAGCAAGCGCTTTACCACTGGGCTACGTCTCGCCCCAAAGAAAAAAGGGAGCTACATATTAATTTGAACTTAGTTTGCTGAGAGTAGCATCTATAAAGCAGCCCCTATATATGCACTCCCCATAGCCTTTGATGTGCCAGTCATGGATCACTAGGTAACGGTTGTTTCCACTGACAAGGATCACCCCACATCCCATCCCCTATGCCCCATCAACATACACTGGTCTAAGCAAACTGCATCTGAATAACTCAACAACAAAAAAGAGAGAAAAAACCCTGCCGTTATTGCTGGCTGTCACCATCCTCTAAGCCATTTTGCCCATCTCAGCAGGTTAGTGATAAATGATAACTGGAGATCGATAACTGAAGCACTTTTTACTTCAAGTGTGATATTAGGAAGGAGAGTCTTCCATTGTGAGACTGGCCACTTGACGAAGCTCCAAGATTACCACTGTCACCGGTGCCAATACCAGTTGGAAGTTGCTAACAAAAATGGCAGCCAAGAAACATTTGTTTACTCATGGCTGACACGAACAAGATCAAATTAGGCACTTTTTAATGGTCTAATTCCACTTGATATCTGCAGCTGTGCATGCTGGGAGCTGCTGCCACTGAACGGTGGTTCCTCTGCTGTAATAAAACCCTCATAACCCACTGACCAATTTGTCAAATATGAACACCCCATTAAATGTCCTGCAACCCCATTAATGTTCTGTCAAAAACTGCTAAGTATTTTGCTAATGAACATGGGCGGGACATAGCCCAGTAGTAAAATGCTCGCCTGGTGTGTGGTCGGTCTAGGATCTATCCCTGTCGTTGGGCCCACTGGGCTATTTTTTTTCTAACCAGTGGTATATCAAAGGCTGTGGTTTGTGCTATCCTGTCTATGGGATGGTGTATATAAAAGATCCATTACTACTAATAAAACAATGTAGTGGTTTTTCTCTCTAAGACTATATGTCAAAATTACCAAATGTTAGACATGAAACAGCAAATGATTAGTAAACCTAGTGGTGTCGTTAAACAAAATAAACTTTAATGTGTTTGCTAATTAATGAACATGCTTTGTCAGTTATAATGAAAATCTCATAGCCCACAGACCAATTTGTAAAATATGAACACCCCATTAATGTCCTGTCAGTTTATTATTAACAAATTGCTAAATAATGTTTATGAATAGCAGTGTACTGCTAATGAACATGGTTCCTCTGGTGCAATGGAAATCTAATAACCCACTAACCAATTTGTAAAATGTTATACTACCTGGCAAAATTAATGTCCTACCCGTCACTTTATTAATGAATGAGTTGCTAAATAATGTTAAAGCCAAGTAACTGCAGTACAAAAAGGGCATCTTAATTGAAGTTAACCACATTTAATTGAATTAATTTTAAATATTTGTTAAAACAGGTACATGTGTTGAGATGTAACAATAAGCTGTAGGACTTGAAGCTAAACGTGTAATTTTAATGCAACACTTTATACCACAGCTGCTGCTAAAAAATAATATCTTCATTTTATCTTGCCTTTGTACTTCAAAAAGGTGAGACAGAAACAACTTTTATACGTGAATAACCATTATAGCAAAGTGTTGCAAATAAGTAGTCATTTTACTTTTTATGATCATTTTACTATTACAACATTGTAAAAACAAAGAAGTATGGGATTATCAACAAAATACTGCCTAAAAACAATAAGTCTGTATGAATCCTTCTTAAGAGTCATTCATTGATTCAAGTTACAGCAATTACTTTTTAATGACTAGCTCAAGTTCCAATCATGCATTTTACATAAAGATCTTTGTTGGCATGGGAAGAGGAGCTATATATATATAAAACAAATATATTCCCATCCCTCCCCTTTTAAAGGCATATTGTCACAGACCACTGACCTATTTAATGGTCTAACAAAGTATTACCTGAACAAATATAATTTGATTTGTCCCTAAATGTACTTTATTCAACCATCTTCATAACCACATACTCCATTTGTTAATGACATTTTGTGAAAATAATTGAATTATGACAATGGTCCATAATTCAGAAATTAAAATTGCCGAGAGGGATGAAATTTATTTCACTCCATCATGGTTCAGTTAAGGTGATGCTACAGCTAGATTTGGTTTACAACAATTACTGTAATTTTTATTTATTATCCATTTTTAGAGAAATAAGGTCCTTAAATCTGCGACAGTATGCCTTTAATATACTTCTTACACCTTTGATGATATAGATACTGTGCCTGCAAAATGTATGTATCACACAATATCGAATAAGAATTCACTTAAAAACTGAACAAGAGTCATACAAATGCAACACAGGCTTCAGTAGCTATCCAATTTAAGGACTTCTCAAGTGCTTTCAAGCACTTAACAATTACATACTGTGTTTGTAGTGCAACCGGAATCCGTGAAAGTGTGTTGAATGACTAGCAAATATGTTTTGTAATTTAAACCTGTGATAAAAAACAAGACAGCCACTTCTTTTTCTTCCGTTACCTCATTCCTCTGTTTTACTCTTAACCTAGCCAGCATTGTTTTATTGTCAGGTAATTTTAACCATGCAGTCAGTTAGGAGTATACAAATCCAATGGGAAGATTTTTGTTTTAATTACAGATGTGTAAACTATGCAGGCTCAGATAAACTATATAGGCTCATGCAACAAGGTGAAGTGATAAAAAAAACTATAAAAAAACACTTTGCCCCATCATTGTTACAGAAACATAATTGATGTAGCTTTATAAAAATTGTTGGGGCAACTTCTCTGTATAGTTTTGGAAAGCTATGTGTAAAAATTTCCAAACAGATACTAATTAAGTGTTAATTACTTGCAACAGTGATTGAGATAGACTTATCCCAGAAAATCTAGTGCTATGGATTGTAGAATCATAATTATTGACTGGTCCTACTGTTTCAGTGGTGGATCCTGAATTTTGTAAAGGGTGTCGCAAAATGTAAGAAAGTTTGACAATGATATTGATAGGGGAATCAAGGGCATGCTCCCCCAAAAAATTATGAAATAAAGATGCATTTTCAGGTTAATTTAGTGTTGTATATTATGAATGATGAAATTACAAAACAAAGGGACTCCCCCCCCCCCACCCCCCCTGTATTTCATATATATCTAATCAATATTTAAGATTCGATTTAATTTGCTCAATGAAAACATGTTCATAGTTTATTTTATATCAAATACAGTAATATTGTTGTATGATTACAAATGGTTGGCACTGTTTTTGTGACTAATTGCTTTTTAAAATTTATTTTCAATTACCCACTGCCCTTTCCTTTCTCTTCATTGAATTCCATCTCATTTCATCTGGCAGCTCCTCCTTTCTTTCAACTTCTTTGGTTGTCTACCTCCACATCTCAGTCCTTGTCTCTCCAACTGTAATAGGCACTTGTCTCTTGTGGCTATTTGTGCAGCACACCTGCCATTTTCCATTAGCTTTAGCCGTGTGCTTAGTCTAACCACTTCAATGGTTACTTCTGGTATTGTTAAGATGCACTTCTGACCACCATTCCCAGTCTGGAGCTCCTCGCGGTAAGACGTGTTTGTTTCGCTTGTGCACACTGCATGTGCTTTCGCGGCTTGACTTGGGGATCCTTGACTTTGTTGTTTTTATCAGCGAAGTGAAGTTTTCTACTGGGATGTATGCGGCCATTGGAACTGATTGAACACTGGAACACTTCTCGTTTCGACAGTCTGCACCACCAGGTTGGATTCTTTTTTAGCGAGATTTCTTGCCTCCACGTCATTTCTCCGTCTGACTATGTTGACTTGTTTTTTTCGTGACTCGTATGATGGCCATTCTGCAGAACGCCACGGTTGTTCGCGTTTAGTCTCTACATGTCCGAGCCTGTCCTAACAGCACTGGAAGATTGAACGCCCCACTCTAAGAAGAAATAGGAAGCGGGGTCAGCCCCTACTACTCTTTTCTAGACTTTACTTTGTTTTATTGTGATACCATCTCGTATCCTCTGGAGTCAGGCCTGTCCGCACCACTATACCAACCAATGATGACTGGACTACATCCTAGTCTGATTCTCTCTCTCGTTCAGATGGATCCGGCTTCTCAAGATCTGTATTTCAGCACAGCACTACACCTTCAACGTCTATTGACTGTCAATCTAGGGGTTTTCTTGACAGGATGCAACCCATCTCATCCCTACAAGCTGTGCACCCTAACGACCTTAACGAGGCCACTCACATGGACATATAGATCGGACTTTAAACTTTTAGACCTTCAATCAAAAGTTTATGTCGAAATTACTTCTTCTTTTTTTAATATTATTAAATAGTCCGATCCTCTCTTCTTTCTCTCATTTATTTTTGGACTGTCCTTCTAAAATGCTCCAAATTATATAAATATTCAACCGAGCAGTCATTTCTTTTTATTTTTGGCTTGTAACTTTTTTTTCTTTTTTTTTAAATGCTATAACTTTTTTACTAATTGCTATTTTCAAAATTCTGCCCATTTTCGACAATAACCCTCCCCCCCTCCCCATCCTGAGTCAGGCAACTGATCTTATCTAATTTCTTTTTGACCACCCAATCTATTTAGCGACCAAATTTAATGAGTAGAATTTTATTTATTTAATTATATTAATTAGAGATGCGCATCAAAATTTTAAAGGCCCACTATTTAATTTTTGGATGTAAATTTCGAAATTGTCTTCTTAATTTTTTTTTGTCCCGGGACAAGCCCCTGGCTATCCAGAGACAGGCCCCGGGACGGACATGCTTGAAACTCTAGTGGTATATGAGCATGTAAAAATTATTTGCACTCGCACTCTGACCACCTACTATATACTCCCCTATTACCGGTGGTCATTAGTTTCCATTGTGAATGCTAGTTATAAGCATTTGGTAATCTGCTATATGTACTGAAAATTCACGACCTGCCTGTACAAAGTAATTCTGACCTTGTTTTCTCTCCAACCAAACAGTTTTTGCCCCATGGCCAAATCAGTTAAGATGCATCAAGTCAAAATATGTGGTCCAGAGCAATTTCACAAAGCATTTACCCTTATACAGTTAATCAAAGGAACAGACCTTTATAGTAACTACGTGCACATGTTGCCAAAGATTTATGAACAAAACATAAAAGCTGAGAGAAAAATCACTCTTTCATCATATGGATTTTTTGTACAGCAATCTGTAACTCTTGCAACATGTATAGAGCCAGTGTTCAACACTGAATAGCCACATGATTACTCCCACAAATCCATTTCTTTGAGGATAAGAAAACTGCTACACAATACTTCCAACAATTCAAAATATTGATGTATTTCTGCAAGACTTCAATAGTTAAATTTCCCCAATCTGAATTAAAGCTATACTGTATCTTGATAAGGTTAAAAAAGACAAACCATTAAGACTTTCGATAGACCGAAACAAAATCAACCTATAAATATTCATGTACCGTATGTGGCTTATCAGCTGTATAAAATAGTTAATGTCGTCAAAGTGTCTGAATCTTTGACTTGCTGCATATTAGAAAATGTTTGAGAAAGGACATTTTATCCAGAATGTTGGCAACAATGTCTTGAGAGTCTGAGAAAGCACTGTTTGTTTGGCAACCTCCCAGCGGCAATTGGGTGTTTTCATAATTATGTACTTTCTATGTACAACAGAACACATCCCACAGCCTGTGGGATACCGAACACTGAGCAATGACACCTGTGTAGTAAATGTGAGGAGTATCACTAGTGATGTCATTAACAACAGAAATAACAGGTGAAAAAGAAATTATAGCTGACTATTATAACAGGGGACAGTATTTCAAAGTCTTAGGTAACTGGAAGTTGGGGTGTGTGATTTTTCCCCTAAGTAACCAACTGTCTGGCTACGTGAATTATATTAGCATGAGCACTGAATTGCCTAATCCAAGTACTTCAAATGTGCAATGAGCCATATATATGTAACTGATTGCCAGGTCACGTGAATTTAAATTGTGTAACAGACACATTAACAGAACAACTGGCAGGGCTTGAAATAGGAAGTAAAACATGGCCCATTTTCAAAATAGCAGGCCAACAGAAATATGTCCTGGTAAAGTGAAAATATGACCTCTTGGAAATATGACAGCATGTGGTTTGAGATTATGTTAGTAAAACTAGGACCTCTGAGATGTATTTTAGACCATTGTGGAATTAAAATATAACAGAATCTTGAGCTAAACAGCAGATGAGATAATCGTATGTAAATCTGTCTCTTAAAAAGTGACCTGTGATTTTTTTTGGTGGTTTTAGCAGGTGAATTATTATTACACCTGCTAGGTCTAAGAAATGGACTGCTTTTCAGGCAGCTACACATATTCATAGGCAGCTGTGTATTCATTGGCAGCTATGCGTATTCATTGGCAGCTATGCGTATTCATTGGCAGCTATGTGTATTCATAGGCAGCTACACATATTCATAGGCAGCTATGTGTATTGTTTGGCAGCTATGCGTATTCATTGGCAACTATGTGTATTCATAGGCAGCTATGTATATTCATAGGCAACTACATGTATTCATAGGCAGCTATGCGTATTTATAGGCAACTACGTGTATTCATTGGCAGCTACATGTACTCATTGGGCCCATTGGGCTATTTCTTGTTCCAGCCAGTGTACCACGACTGGTATATCAAAGGCCGTGGTATGTGCTACCCTGTCTTTGGGATGGTGCATATAAAAGACCCCTTACTGCTTATTGAAGAGTAACCCATGAAGTGGCGACAGCAGGTTTCCTCTCTCAATATCTGTGTGGTCCTTAACCATATGTCTGATGTTATATAACCGTAAATAAAATGTGTTGAGTGCGTCGTTAAATAAAACATTTCCATTTCATAGGCAGCTATGCATATTCATTGGCATCTACGCGTATTCATAGGTAGCTACACATATTTAAAGCCCTGTACTGGTGAAATATTGTACCCAGCTATTACCATCTGCTAGAAATGTCATGTGACCTAAATACCGAAGCCTAAGAATAATGCAATTTTATTTATCTTAAATATTAACTCTGTACTTTATCTACCAGCTAATAATAACCTGCCGGGGCAAACTGTCGAACACATAAAACATCCTCTTTTCTCTTTCTCAATAGGTTTCTTAACATGTCCCATGATATCCCCCATCCCCCCCATCCCCCACCCATGAGCATTATATTATTGTTGAAGAGCTGCTTTCAGGATCTAGTCTGTTTTTAATTCTCAAATTAGTTGCATAATTTCAAATGGACATTTAAATGTTTTTATATACATTTTGGAAAAATTTAAGTAAGCTACATTTACAATGGCAATCATAACTAGCACTTGGTATTTGATGCTTTATTAGGGGTGGGTCATAGCCCAGTGGTACAGCACTTGCTCGATGTGCGGTCTGTGTGGGATCGATCCCAGTCGGTGGGCCCATTGGGCTATTTCTCGTTCCAGCCAGTGGTATATGGTATGTACTACTCTGTCTGTAAAATGGTGCATATAAAAGATCCCTTGCCGCTAATTGAAAAAGAGTAACTCATGAAGTGGCGACAGTGGGTTTCCTTTCTCAATATCTGTGTGGTCCTTAACCATATGTCTGATGCCATATAGCCATAAATAAAATGTGTTGAATGCGTTGTTAAATAAAACATTTCTTTCTTTCTTTGATGCTTTATTTACAAATCGTGCTATTCATCATACTCTGTAATTGGAATGCTTCATCAGTTTAAGTTCTTATTGTTGGAACTGCAATGAGTATTAGACATAGGACTCTGTAATGGACATGGAAAATCTGCTTTTTTACATTTGTCTTTTGTGATAAAAACAGTTCTGGTACTGGGTACAAAGAGATTTGGTCTTTGATAGTTAACACAGTGACACCAGAAGAGATATGATCTTTTGTGTGTCCCAGGAAATGCAGTATCTGTATTTCTGAAGGTCCAAATATTGTTTCATCTTATATGCAGGTTTTATGCATCTGATAAACCCCTCTATACCCAGAAAAGATTTATTAAAATGGAGGCAACATATCACTGACATCCCTGAGTGTCTAATCACACACATACAGGCAGGGATTGATTCAGGATTTATTGGTAGGGTTCCAGATCTGACGAGATTGGGAAAATCTGTGCAATTTAATCATAATTGGGATTTAAAAAAAAGAAGTTAAAGTTTGTTTTGTTTAACGAACCACTAGAGCACATTGATTTATTAATCATCAGCTATTTGATGTCAAACATTTTGTTATTTTGACATATAGTCTCAGAGAAAGTTTGTTTTGTTCACAACACCACTAGAGCACATTGATTTATTAATCATCGGCTATTGGAAAAGAAAGAAGTGTTTTATTTAACGACGCACTCAACACATTTTATTTACGGTTATATGGCGTCAGACATATGGTTAAGGACCACACAGATTGTTTTAGAGGAAACCCGCTGTCGCCACATAGGCTAGTCTTTTACGACAGGCAGCAAGGGATCTTTTATTTGCACTTCCCACAGCCAGGATAGCACAAACCATAGCCTTTGTTGAACCAGTTATGGATCACTGGTCAGTGCAAGTGGTTTACACCTACCCATTGAACCTTGCGGAGTACTCACTTAGGGTTTGGAGTCGGTATCTGGATTAAAAATTCCATGCCCCGACTGGGATCCGAACCCAGTACCTACCAGCCTGTAGACCGATGGCCTGCCACGACGCCACCGAGGCCGGTCGGCTATTGGATGTCAAACATATGATAATTTTTGACAGTCATACAGAGTAAACCTGTTACATTTTTCCATTAGTAGTAAGGGATCATTTATATGCACCATCCCACAGACATGATAGCACATACCACAGCCTTTGATATACCAGTCATGGTGCGCTGGCTGTGACGAGAAATAGCCCAATGGGCCCACTGACAGGGATCGATCCCAAACGGACCGCGCATCAAGCTATAGTTTTAGAGAGGGAACCCACTATATTTTTCCATTAGTAGCAAGGGATCTTTTATATGCACCTTCCCACAGGCAGGATAGTACATACCACAGCCTTTGATATACTAGTCATGGCACACTGGCTGGAACAAGAAAGCGCCATATAGGCTCACTGATGGGGATTGATCCCAAACCAACCGTGCATCAAGTGAGTGCTTTACCACTGGGCTACATCCCGCCCCTGGGATTTTTATAATGGCCACTGAATGGTGCAATGCAGCATTATTAAATTAATTTGACAAGAACAGACATAATTATTTTTAAAAAATTTACACATCAGATTGGGAATTTTCAGTGTCATTTGCTTTTGGGAAGGGTCCATGTTTGGTAGCACAGAATGCCTGAATAAATCCCGGACAAATAAGCTTAATTGTAAGAAACATTGTACTGTATTTATCAAATACATCAATGCCCTTGCTATGTGAAAGACTGTTCACACATTACCAACTTGAAGACCTTGATATATGGCTATCAATGAGGAGCCATTTGACTGGAAAAGAAGTAAGATCAAAGGAACACACACAAAAAGAGCTATGACTTCATATATTTAGTACATTCAATCCTGTAGCAGAATCAACACTTCTGATGATGTCATTAGTCTGACAGAGAGCAAAATAACCAGTGTCGCAAGCAGATACAAAAAAACAGAAGAGAACACGGTTTAATCCATATCCATTAAGACTACTGTACGGGCCTATACATGCATCTATGTTATTACAGCAAGGGAAGAAACTCATTACTGCAACAGATGCTCTTTTTTGTATGGTCGAAAATGGTAATTTTGAATGTTATTAACATAAATAGCTGAAAATGGATATTCTTTTATGTATGTATTTGAATATTTGTACATACTTGTAAGGTTACTAAGTTAAGTATGACCTTATTTTAATATTATACCTAATTTTCTCTGTCATGAAGCTTATGACAAAGGAAAATCATTTCACTCAGAACATAAATGTGATAATAGATGGCAGCTTATTATTATCCTCTATATAAGCACCAACAAGCATCATCTGTCATCAAACTTCACTAATGAGCAAAAACAGTAGCAGAATGTTTGGTCTATAAACGTTGGACTCAACTTCAGCCTGTATTAAATTTTGTGCCTCTGCTTTAACATGGTATGTCATATTTTTCCATTTCTTTTCTCGTTGACAGAATGGGTAAATGTTTTTATTTGGAACTGGCTGTTTGTTTAGCAAATTCTTACAAGCAGGAAATAAAAAAACAAAAACCACCTGCATTGTAGTTGCAGCTTGAGATTCCATTGATTTGGAAGGAGTGGCATGAACAATAAGGTCAGTGCTAGACTATACCATGTGAAAACAACGGGTCTTGTTGATGCTCAACTTAAGGAATGTTGGGTTCAGTTAGTACTTGGATTTAGATGATTGTCTGGGGAAAATTTAGTTTTGTAGGCATTACGGTACTCCATGTGTGGAATATAGCAATGGTTGTGGTATATGCTGTCCTGTCTAAGAAAGTGCTTATATAAAAGTAGCTGGTTTCTTTCACACAACTAACAGTTACTTTTGTCAAGGTCAGTTTCAACTGAACCTTATAGTCAGCTATATATGCACTAAACTAAATTGTATCATATAATATTGTTATCACATTTATCTTCCATTTAAGTAAGAAAGAAAGAAAGTAGGGCCATTTCATTTACCAGTAACCAATGTTTGACAAATCCACTAACCCTTGGTCCTGGCTAGTGAATTTTTGGTCCTGACTAGTGAATTTTTGGTCCCGGCTAGTGAAAATTATCAATGTACACAGGGCCACTAGCCAAAGCTTCTGTGAGGGCTGGTGATTTTCTCACATTTGTAAAATACTGCTTTAAGTCCTGCTTTTTGTCCTGTCCAGTACTCTGTTTACTGGAAATAAGTTAAAAATGTCTGAACACAGTAGATCCCATAGCTGTATACAGTGGAACCTTGTTAGTCCGGACTCCAGTAGTCCGGAATCCTTACCTTACGGACGGTTTTATCACAAAACGAAACGACCACTCAGTAAAGTTATTCGTTAATCCGGATATTCAGCTTCCGGAACCGGACGGTCTTAATTCTGAACCAAATGTAAAAAGTAAAGGCAAATTGCTTTGTTTGACCGGTCGCCGCTGATTGAACATACAAGTAATCCGCCAATTAACTCTCAAAAAGTGGGTAACTCTTGATCATACCCTACGGTACCCCATGACCTCGTTTTGTAACTACCCTCCCAACTTGCCTGTATGATTTATTACTGAATACTGGTCATAATTGTTTTGGTGTCCCAACTCAAGAGTATTGCCAGTCACCCAAAATAAAGACAAAAAAAACGTCTTTATATGTTACTGCTATCAAAACACTGGCTTGTGACTCTTTCATAAGTGGAACAATGCTCATTCAGTTTCATGCCGGTTTTGAGAGAGTTGTATTTCTGTGCTAGGGGCGGAGGGATGTATCATGTTGGCGTTTATATTACATCAGTAGATATAGCAGAAATGAATTATAATTTCGCCATTTAATATGTTTAAAATATAATCTGTAAAGGTAGAAACTTTAAACTAATAATGATTGTATATAAGTGAGAAACAATATGCATTCCTCAACAACGTACCCACTTCGTGGAAATGAACTCGACCACGTGGCCTAGATTTACAACATTAACTGGTACGACAAAACACGACTAATAAAATTGAAAACTTGTTGTCGCTAGTAATCAAACATTTAGTATCAACAATGCAACATGTCTTAAACAGTATTTCATTTTATTTAATCGCATTTTCTAACTTTAAGACAAGCACATGGCAGTACACTACTGAATAGTAGACTGGCCTCACGGACATGCAAATAGCGCTTATTCACACCACGAGGCGGATCAACAGAACAAAACTGGTTGAAGAATTGTTTGGTTGTAAAATTCAAATGTGTCGTTTTTATTTTGTTTTTGAATCAAGGGAGGTTACTCATCACGTACATTTCAGTAATCCGGAAATTCGTTAATCCGGATGTTTTTTTTAATAACCATACTGGCCGGACTAACGAGGTTCCACTGTATATACATGTATATACTGCATTGGCCCCAGGACTAAGTATTAAATTAAACAATAATTTTTTGTGTTTTAAATTAGTCACAATAAACAGTGTGTTCCAGAAGGGACACATAGAACATCTTTATATGAAATGATCCAGGAATTTTTGAAGTTTGACATCTTAGCATATTTTTAAACTACAGCTATTTCATGTAGAAAAAACCAATTAGATCAGCACTTACTCTGTAGTTAAAGTTTGTTTTATTTAACGACACTACTAGAGCACATTAGACATCGGCTATATGGTGTCAAACAATTGGTAATTTTGACTTGTAAGTCTTCAGAGAAAACCTGCTACATGTTCCCATTAGCAGCAAGGGATCTTTTATATGCACTTTCCCATTGAGAGAACAGGACAGAACATACTACAGCCTTTAATATACCAGCTGTGGGGCACTGGTTGGGATGGGAAAACTCCCAATCAGAGAATGGATTTGCTCAAGAGATACCAGCTACTCCTAAAATCATTACAGGACAATATATGCAACAGACTTTGATATACTAGGTGTGGGGTATTGGCTGGAAGTGGGAAAAAATTAATTCTTTGAGAGCAATAGATCCTGTAACCCACTGCATCTCAGGTGAGCAATTCATCACCAGACTATATCTCCCTCAATGTATAATATATATATATATATATATATATATATACATACAGTATTATTTTACAAACACATTACTGTTTGTATATTACAATAGGGTGCTTATAATATATCTATCCAAATATAACAGGATTAGAGGAATGCGTGACATAGCATGAAAAGTTAATCCGTAAAGAAAAGAAATAGCCCGAGGACAATATTTTTACTTCACCACACAATATTTTGTGCTTCATTTTCCAGTTGGCTTCACAATGCAATAACATGTGTCAACTACAAGTATTAAATACCTACAGCATGTTAGCTGTGTTGTACATATGTAAATGTATCCATTAAAACATCATAAATTTTAAATAGTACATGTATTTATTGTATCATTTATCAGTTTAACAAGAACTAATCTGTTGCCATATACTGACTATGTGAACAGTGTGTTTGTTACCAGGTATAGATTCTATGTAGCTTCAAAAAAAAGAAAGAAAAAAAAAAAAAAAAAAAAAGAAAAAAAAAAAAAAAGAAAGAAAGATAGAAAAAAGGAAAGAAAGAAAGAAGAAAAAGAAAAAAGTAGAACAACCCCCAAACAGAATAAAAAAGAAAACGAAGAATTAAAAAGAAAACAAAGAATTATAAGGAAAATGAACTTTTATTTCTATAAAATATCATTCTGTCAATTTGTTTTGGTCAAGTTAAATGAATTACAGCAACTAGTATTTTAATTTTGACCATATAACATGCATTATAATGCCATGCTTTAAAGTCACAACATAGCCCTAGTTTCTGAGGTATGTACATTTCCTAATGCTCCAGTGGTATCATTAAACAAACAAACAAACAAAACCCTAACTTTTAATCAGGGCCATGTGCTTTATTAAACTTATCCATTTAAACTAATCAAGTAGAAACGAGATTAAAGGAATGCTCACTGCCATGCTAAAAGTGAATCCTCTATCTCACAGAGAAATCACCTACATCCGTATGCTACAATACACAACAGCAATGCAATACTTTCCAGATTTGTACCATACTACATTAAACCCACACAGCAGCACATGATAATACTTTCTCTATTTTCACTGCGCCACATACACTTGTTTTCACACACTTCCGTTACATTAATTCGCACGTACATAATAATGTAATGATGTTTTTCCAATCTTGCCAGGTTTCCGGGCTCACGAAGTGAACACAATATGATCTGTCCGGTGGCCATTGACCAAGTGGCCATGTATTATCAGTCTATCATTTTCCACGTGACTTCTTCACAATGCTGTAATTTTCCTATCAATTTTAAGTATCTGTATCATCTTTTCTCTACACTGTTCATTAAGTCTGAACATTGCACACAGAATGACATCTCAAAGCAACCTTGAACTCATAATGCAAACAATCACATTTTCAGTACTATATGTATTTTTACAGCATTTTTTCAATACTGTTTTTCACAATGCCTGGGAATGCTGTATGCCATTGGAAAAAAGGATTTCAAAAGTTTAATTTAAAAAAAAATTAATCATGATTTGTTTTAATACATGTACATGACGCTAGGACCATAAAAAAAATTGCCCCGTTAATGTTTTTGTTTTTTAATAAAGTGACAGCTATGCTCAAATGACGTAACAGACTGAGCTTTTTCATGACGTCGTATAAATATTGGCGCGCAACACGCTGTCACGTCCACAATGTAAGTGAATTACCAGTGTGCTGCGTGCCATCTTGTAATAAAAGGGTTAAACATATAAATGCAGGGTCTCAAACCACACTACTGAAAACACTTAAATAAATGTTTAATACTAAATTATTAAACCTTCTTACTTTTAAAATATGGGTACACATTGTTTATCAATATTTAGGTGGTGGTTCTTTTGTTTAATACTTAAAGATTTTGTAGAGAGTGAAGTACCATTCTTGATTTTCTTAGCATGTGATAAATTAACCCCTTGTAACCTAAACAGTGGCTCTTTATTTATTTTGATGCCTATGTTTTATATGCTTGGCATCTTATGGCTGCTAAGATCAGCTAAAAAAATTGATTACTATATAGATAAGATTCCAAACTAAAATTTTATTGTCACTCTTTGTTTGTTTCATCTTCTAAAACCTTTTTAGATCTCCCTTTTTGATCCATTAGTAAAAAGATTCAATTAAAAGAAATGGCCACTAAGTGCTAGTATACCTGAATTTACAAAGAACTAACAAAAATATGTTTAATAACAGCTGGCCTTTATATAAGTGGTTGCATACATGTACTTATGTACTGTCATGTTCTGGGTGTCCTTAATTGACAAGTTGTTAGAAGAATTGCATATGAGCAAAAAAGCAAAACAACCGAATAGCATATAGATTAGAATCTAGCATGATTATCACACTATATGAGGCATAGAATATTAAAGCTCAAAGCCAAAACATGTATACATAACCTGAATGTTTTCAACAAACATACATGAAACATTAAAGATCTAATAAATGCACATAATCAATTCATGTTGGTCCTCTGTTACTACATACAGACATGTACATGTATGTTACAAAAACAATAGGACTTCCAGTGCATGTAATGACGTACAAGGAAATGAGATGGTAAATAAATAAAACTGAAATAAGGGATGATTATATGACAGACACAGGAGATTTCAAAAGCTTCAGCTGTATCTGTATAATGAAGGCTATCAAGGGCATACCTGTAGGAAACCAATAAAATGTAAGACATGGATTTAACTGGGTAACAAAAATCTACTGATCAGAAAAGATGATCCTAGATAATGGATCTGGTATTACAGCCACTGTCACGGTGACTTTGCATCAACTCCAGATTCTCAGAGCTTGTGGGGCAGTAAATGGTTGGTCTTGGTGTTTGTTCAAGTGTGAGCTTAGCTGGTATTCAAAGGTAGGACTTTGCAGCAAATGAAGTAAGCATGATGCCCTTTGATTATAAAGACATGGTTTAATATTGGTTAAACTAGTGTAGTGCTAAAAGACAACCCATGTGCTATTCCTTTCAAACATCAGCATGGCATCTTTTATATGCTCTATCAAAAGCTTGAGCTGAAAGCAGAGGCATTTTCAAGATGGAGAGTGATTGCAGTCATTCACTAGATTAGTTTGAATGCTTAATGTAAGATGAATAAGCATTTAGCCTCCTGAATATGCTACAGGTGTGTGTTTGTGGCAGCCAGTGCTTGCAAGTAATCTGACTTGTTTTTATCATGATGTATCCTATTACATTCATTTAATGCTGGGTGAGAAACCAGTCTGGCAAGCAACCATGGGTGCATAGCTGCATATGTATGCATATTTAATATATTCTACTGCATCCAGCCTTCACAGACTATAAAGCCATTTCAGTTAGTTATTGTTACTTTTTCTTGAATATTTACCTAGATTAGTGTATTAATATTGTACTATATATCAACACATTAAAAATGTAATGTGCATGGCAGAGCAGATATTAGAGAAGGCAAATTAATCACACTGATGTTATAATGAATATTTTTCAAATCAAGTTAGCTTCAGCATGTTTTTTTTTAGTAAAGAAATACTAAGTACAAAGTACAAATCTACTACAAGAGCTGATGGATAATGTCTTTTATGGATGAGGTAACAAAGACTGGAATATTGATGGCAAAATAAAGTAAAATATAACATTGTGTCAGAGCTGCAAGTAAAGATAAACTTCAAGGGCATCTTCCATTTTAGGAAATTAAACCTGAATTTAAAACACAAACTCTACAAGAAAATGATTGCCTGGTTTGTTGACCCAAAAATGTATGTACAGGTCAGAATAGACTATTTAACAAATAGCAACTGTGTCAAACTTGCATATAGCTAGAACCAATGTGACAAATAATAATGACAGTAAAAAAAAAGAAGGCTATTAAAAATACGGAACAAAAACAGGTATCATCCAATTATGAAATTAACATATTTACCTGAAAATATTTTGTTGTGATTCAAATGAAATTATTTCCTAATAAAGTACAATATAAGCCAATACAATTTCATAGATAAAAGACCTATAAGCAGGTGGTCTTTATACCCAGGTATGGAAATAACTGAATTATCTTTGAATAACCAGTGACTGTTATACAAAATACCACAGGAGATTAAACAAAATGTACTTTGCACATTTATGTTAATGTACAATTAAACATAATGGATTCTTCATTGTGTAGCTGTAATATGTTGACAAATCATGTCAAATACATCATAGCAGGTCATACAAAATGCCTTATTACAGCCACTGGATGAGGGCCAATGTAATAGTTGTCAGAGGTATATCCAAAACCAAACTTCAGACTTAACTCCATAAAAACAAAATAAGCCCTTTAAATGTTATTCCTATATCATTTGAAATAGTAGTCAATTGTGTTATTATGATTAAGGTGCTGTAGTGAAGAGATAAAAGCTAGAGTTAGCAGTTTGATGCTCTAGAGTCTGTGCCTATACTTACCTTACAAGCACTTGTCTATGGAACACAAAGAAACAACAGTCAAAACATGCATAAAAATAACAACAACAACAACAACAAAACAACATTGAACAACAGAAAAAAAACAATTAAGCATTACATGCACATAAAATGATTTCAATTTACAAACTAAAACAAACAAAACGAGCAAGCAAACAAAAGATGATACTGTAATAATTTAATTTTTATAATGAATAATTGCATTCTCAGAAGATTAATGAAAAGAATGCACTGTTTAATTTCTGGCTAAGAAAGAAATAATGATCCTATAAGATGATCTCAAAAACATATTAAAGAGTCAGCTTCCATAAGTCTGCAAAATAATGATGGTGATTGGTGCAATGATTATGTTGATATCAGCTCTTTGCTACTGCTTACATCCATGGTTCAAGCATGGCATTCCAGATATATAGCTTAATTAACATCATGGATTGTGTGTGCACCAAATGAAGTTAAATGTGTTTGTCTGAAAAGAAACTAGATGCTGCCATAGTAAGAAGGGATCCTATATACAAAGACTTCCATAGTTCTCCATATACTATAGTATATGCATGGAATATTTGGTTTTTCAAAATTTGTGACAATTGCTAAACAATTTGAAAATTAGCAACAATGATTTAGGACCAAACTTACAAAGCCCGTTTTAGACTTACACACGTGTAACTACATATATTTACTATGCTTAAACACCTGCATTTAAACAAAACAGGCTTCTTACATTTGGCCCTATATGTTTTAGAATTCATGTGTATAGCGATCTCCGAAACTAGCAAAGCAAAACATGATGTGATGATGAACCAAATGTTCCCAGCTATGGGCACTGATAAACAGTCATAAAACAATTACTGGACATGCATGCTAAAGGTAATCAATTTTATTACCAGCGACACCTTGGAATAAATCATACTTTTTTGTTTCTGATGTCTTAACTGGTATTTACATCTAGATCAAGCTTTCTAAGTCCACACAAATTATATGCTGGCTAGACATCACTTAAACATTTAAGACAATACATATATATGTGCAAGTTCCTGAATGTCTAAACAAAGATACACACATGTACAGTATATACCTGAAACACCATTTCAAAAATGCATCCACATAACAAGTACAATCTCATGCAGACATCTGAGGTTTCTCTAGGGATAGATAACAAATATATATATCATAGGCATCTGGGGCAGACAGGAAATTCCAACCCAAAAGATAGATGTGTTTTTTGATGCACAGGGCGATCTAAACTCACTGATGTTCCTCAAATGTATCACACCAGCTGTCCAAAGGCTCTCAGGTAATGGAAGTGAATGTTTTAGCCTAGGGCAGCAATACATACATATATGTAGGTGGAATTAAGCCAGTAGAGATTCCTTAGAACGCACCACGCTGAACTTCAAACCACTGAGAAGATGCTGCTGCCTCAAGTTAATTCTTTAGCTATCTTATTTAGCATAAGCTTCTGCCACACAAAAAATACTTTGTAACCTTCTAAATGAAATGTAAAATGCAGGCACTAAATACTATAATGGTTAATACCTGATGAAAACATTACTAGATTATGTTTAATATGTTTGTCAAAATAGTGAGTTTTTTGGCAAAAGAAGAAATTAAGGGCTACGACTTGGAAATTCTAGTGGGAACTGTATACATCACAATTAACAACATGTACACATAAATGTATGTTTACAAATTTTGGAGAAGATATCTAAATAAAAATTAATTTTGCAGACAAAAAACAATTTTAACCACTACTTCTATTACCAGCAACAACATAATAATTAAATTAAAATAAGTTAGGAACTAAAATCTGTAATATTTGTGTATCAGCAGTGTTCGAGATTAACAGTATTCCGATATCCCGGGGATACCAGAATTTAATTTTGGATACCAAACTACAAGAACCCAGTATCCCACCGGGATACCATATAATGTTGTTGGTTTTGTAATCCTGCATTTTTATTTTTCATTAAACAATGAAAGTCGTCATTTACTGGTTAAGTTAAGTAACAGTATTTTTGAGCTCGTACCCAGTCTAATGCTATGCCGTAACAATATCTCCCTCAACTCGTACCCAGTCTAATGCTACACTGGAGAAATAGCGGTGTAGCAATAGACTGGGAACTGCTAAGTCGCTATTGTTTTTGTTGGATGTTTTCTCCCTTCAAATTTTATTTGAGATATTGATTCCACATCTGCAGAAAATTGGTAGGATTATCATTAATAATGTCAGAATCACTTATAAATTACTGCAAAATATTAATTTATGTTAGTATTATTCAAAAATAGATTCCGTTTGATTGCGAATTTTACAAATTCCACGATTTTGATTGCAGCATAGCAATGGACTGGGAATGAGAACAGTGTCATCCAAGTTTGTTACTATGTTATTTATGAATTTCATTTAAGTGGATACTAAATTCTCAGGTGCGATACCAGATTTTGAAATGTTAGTATCCAACTGGGATACTGACCCAAATTTTTAATCTCAAACCCTGATCAGGTACATATAATACACTCAACAAAATTCTTTTAAGGGCCAGCACACACTCTTTTTTTTATAAATACAGCTTATACTGCTCTAAGGTGTCAAGTGTTGTGGCGTGTCTTTAAACAACAATTAAGAATAAACAAAATGACAAGTATTGTTATGATTCCTATCAAATGTGTATTTCATTAGTTTTCATAAATGCTTGAAAAACTCACCAAGTGCAAAAGGTTTGCATGTTTCATGGGTCAGACTTTATTGAAACCATGTTTACAAGTCATCTGTGATCACAACCTGCTCAAATATTATGACACCAAACCTAGGGGTAACAAATAAACATTACTCATTTGAAAATCAGTCTTTCATATGGTACTTGGTTTAGGGAATAAGACAGGAAACCCACTCCCACCACACAGACTACTATAATACTGAACAGCACCAGGTGATCTCTCATATACATGTATGTGTATACGTGTACTTGCCATATGCAGTATACGATATATGCACCATATACCGGTATCGTGTGTACCTGATGAGAACACCCACCTGCTGCTACTATCATAATGAAGACCATCAACAGATCTGCTTTGTGTAGAATATCATCAAACATCTGTCACACTGTTTTTATCAGCTTCATGCAGGTCACATTCTCTATGTTATTATATGACATTTAATATCACCAGATAACAAATGTCAATAGTTTATGACACATAATTACACAAACAAGGACAATTACCTAATAAATAATTTAGGCCATGCTTAATTAACTCTGTGTTTCAGGTAGGGGCGGGACACAGTGCTCACTTGATGCATGGTCGGTGTAGGATTGATCCCCGTCAGTGGGCCCATCGGGCTATTTCTCATTCTGGCCAGTGCACCACAACTGGTATATCAAAGGCTGTGGTATGTGCTATCCTGTCTGTGGGATGGTGCATATAAAAGATCCCTTGCTACTAATGGAAAAATGTAGCGAGTTTTCTATCTAATTAAGACTATACATCAAAATTACCAAATGTTTGACATCCAATAGCCAATGATTAATAAATCAATGTGCTCTAGTGGTGTCATTAAACAAACAAACTGTTAACTATGTTTCAGGTCTAACTAGATCTAAATCCAGGTCTCTAAGAATTGAATATTTGTGTATTTCATTTATGGGTTATGCAAAAGTAAATTCAGGTAACCCATTTACTTTATGCATACCTGTAACTCTTTTATGTTCATGTAAATGATATTCTAAATTTAATGCATGAAAGAAAAATAGATTTAAAAAATTAGATTTGCATGAGTGATGTGTGAACAAAATTATTGTTCTTGCAATTTTCAGAGACCTGAAACTGAATGTGTACTTAACATGAACACAAAAGAAGATAAGTAATCAAAATGAAAAAGAAAATTTTGTTTTTATCTTTTTAAAATAGCATTAATTCTTTAAGTTCTTTATGTACTTGATACAATCTTTCAGGTATGCTGAATTTTCTCTAATGGAAAAACTAAAATGTAGTACTGAATTACCTGTGATATTTTAAAGGGTGAACCAAATGATCTTTACAAAGAGATAACAAAATTCAATGGACAATCCTACATTATGCATGCACATGATCAAGATGAAAGTAGTGGCATTTCCAAAAATTGGTTGGTGGAAGGTACACAAACTGTTCTTTGTGAGTAACACATGTGATGTCCAAATGTTAATTCAATGATGTCAAATTGTTTAATTTAATTTCTTAGGTGAGGGCATTTAAAAAAAACACCAATCAAACACTCATATGACAGTTTTATTTCTGGAAGTGTCTTAAAATACAGATAACCTTTCTTAATTAGCCAAATAAAATAAACATTTAACCTTTAAGTAATATGCATCGTATCGTTTAAATATTTCATGTGAGATATTTGTGCTATCATTATATGAAATCATATCAATCTACATTTACAAGCTGCAGTTAATTTTGGAGGTGGGACATAGCAGTCGGTCTAGCATCAATCCTGTCGGTGGGCCCATTGGGCTATTTCTTGTTCCAGCCAATACTCCACAACTGGTGTAATAAATATTATGGTATGTACTATCTTGTCTGTAGGATGATGCATATAAAGGATCCTTTGCTGCTATTGAAAAGAATAGCCCATGGAGTGGTACCAGTCGTGTCTTCTCTAATTATCTCTGTGACCCGTAACTATATGTCTAAAGAAAGAAATGTTTTAGTTAACGACACACTCAACAAATTTTACTTCAGGTTACATGGCGTCAGACATATGGTTAAGGATCACACAGATATTAACAAAGGAAACCTGCTCTCGCCACTTTATGGGCTATTTTTTTCGATTAGCATCATGAGTTCTTTTATATGCACCATCCCAGACAGGGCAGTACATACCACAGCCTTTAATATACCAGTTATGGTGCACTGGCTGGAATGAGAAATAGCCCAATGGGTCCACTGATGGTGATTGATCCCAGACCAACCACGTATCAAGCAAGTACTTTACCACTGGCCTATGTCCCGCCCCTATATGTCTAATGCCATACAACCAGTTAAAATATGTTGAGTGCATCGATAAATCAAACATTTGTTTCTTTCTTACAAGCTGCACTATTTCTAAACCTGAAAATTATTTGTGTTGATTTATGGAATATAATAATAATTAAAAAAAAACTTTACTAGCTTGAAACTCTGCAATTACCTAACAACTAATCAATTATTCAATGCATCATTTCTAACAGTAATAGAATTTCTTTTCTTTTTTATCTAACTTCCTTAAAATGGTCAGGCATTTTTGGATGGTGAAACAAAAATCGTTATTTGCTCAAGCAGTCTTTTCTTTTTTTTCATACAGCTTTCCCATTTCCTTAATTTGTTTCTATAACCATAGTTTAGACACAGTATGTACATAATTACCTGCCATTCAAAGATATCATTGTACCAAATTGTGTTTGCAAACAGCCAAAAGGTTAACATTGAATTTACTAACAAGGTTCCACCTAATTAAGTACAGGATTTATGCCCATGGCTTCTTTTTCCACCACCCTTGATTGCTTTCATGACCAGGCAACCATGTACAGTGTCAGTCCTAAGATATGACAGAGGGGGTGAAAATAGGGTGGGGAGCAAAATGTTTCTATTGTTACGATGCTTCTATACATTATCATCATTGAACATCAAACTTCCATTAACAATACACGAAATCATGCCAAATGTATCAATATGCCAAAAGAATTCTGGTTAACAAGAGACAAATTACATTTACAGTTCTTCTGGTCTGCTGGTCTTATCTCAAGAGAGAGACAGTGACCCAGCTGATTTGGGTTTAGTTCATCGATTCATAGGATTTCAGTGCAAGCTGTCAAAGAGATCTGATAAGAAAATATGGTTTCAGTCACACACACAAGTCAAAGCTGGGGATGTCGAAAAACTAATCACAGCCTTAATTAGATTCATTACTTTAATTACACATGCGAGCAAAATTATCTATTAACTCTTTTCTTATTAACATGTGTGTGTGTGCATGTGTATGTTTTTTGATGTGTGTGTCTGGTGTGTGTGTGTGTGTGTGTGTGTATGTGTGTGTGCATGCGTGTGTTTGTGTGCATATGCATGTGCTTTTATCTGTGTATCAAGGTGTAAAATGTTGTGAGAAAAACAATCAGTTTTACACTGCTGTCACGATGACATTGTTTGCTGTTATTAGATGCACCCTATACTACATGTATGTGACAGGTCTCTGGACCAGTAAGTGTCACAATATCACCTGTATGTCCTAGCTAGACCATCAAGTGTTATAATCACCCATGTGTCCTAGACCATAAAGTATTACAATCACCTGTATGTCTTAGACCATCAAGTGTTACAATATCACCCGTATGTCCTAGACCATCAAGTGTTACAATCACTTGTATGTCCTAGACCATCAAGTGTTACAATCACCCGTATGTCCTAGACCATCAAGTGTTACAATATCACCCATATGTCCTAGACCATCAAGTGTTACAATCACTTGTATGTCCTAGACCATCAAGTGTTACAATCACCCGTATGTCCTAGACCATCAAGTGTTACAATCACCTATATGTCCTAGACCATCAAGTGTCATAATATTACCCATATGTCCTAGACTATTCAAGTATTACAATAACCTGTATGTCCAAGATCATCAAGTGTTACAATATCACCCATATGTCCTAGACCATCAAGTGTTACAATCACCCGTATGTCCTAGACGATTCAAGTGTTGCAATCGATATGTCCTGTGTTGCAATCACCCGTATGTCCTAGACCATCAAGTGTTACAACCACCCGTATGCCCTAGACCATCAAGTGTTACAACCACCTGTATGCCCTAGACCATCAAGTGTTACAATATCACCCATATGTCCTAGACCATCAAGTGTTGCAATCACTTGTATGTCCTAGATCATCAAGTGTTACAATCACCCGTATGTCCTAGACCATCAAGTGTCATAATATTACCCGTATGTCCTAGACGATTCAAGTATTACAATAACCTATATGTCCTAGACCATCAAGTGTTACAATCACTTGTATGTCCTAGATCATCAAGTGTTACAATCACCCATATGTCCTAGACCATTAAGTGTTACATTCATCTGTATGTCCTAGACCATCAAGTGTCATAATATTACCTGTATGTCCTAGCTCGACCATCAAGTGTTATAATCACCTGTGTGTCCTAGACCATCAAGTATTACAATCACCTGTATGTCCTAGACCATCAAGTGTCACAATCACCCATATGTCCTAGACCATCAAGTGTTACAATCACCCATATGTCCTAGACCATCAAGTGTTACAATCACTTGTATGTCCTAGACCATCAAGTGTCACAATATCACCTGTATGTCCTAGCTAGACCATCAAGTGTTACAATCACTTGTATGTCCTAGACCATCAAGTGTCACAATATCACCTATATGTTCTAGATCATCAAGTGTCACAATCACCCATATGTTCTAGACCATCAAGTGTTACAATCACTGTATGTCGTAGACCATCAAGTGTCACAATCACCCATATGTCCTAGACCATCAAGTATTACAATTACGCGTATGTCCTAGACCATCAAGTGTCACAATAACCCATATGTTCTTGACCATCAAGTGTTACAATCACTGTATGTCGTAGACCATCAAGTGTCATAATCACCCATATGTCCTAGACCATCAAGTGTCACAATATCACCCATATATGTCCTAGACCATCAAATGTCACAATATCACCCATATGTCTGATACACAATAGCCACTGGTGTTGTTAAACAAACATTCCTTTTCACTGCCATCAAGCAGTGACGAGTGCAAAGTAAAACATAAGTCTATCTTATCTGCTGCAGGCATTAATTTGATTGTCTCTGTGATAGACCGTTATTGCACTTCAAGCCAATTGCTTCAGTTGGGAAAATCCATATTAATGCAATTATTTGAAATAATTTAACTAAACCGTAATGCCATTACATGCTTGTCAAGATTATAACTAGGAAGTTAAGGGCAATTGACTTTGTGGATTACAATAAACTATAAATGGTTCTGGCCTTTTTAAATTGGCATGCCATATTTGAATTTAATACCACATGATCACACGATGACAAATTGGTGTACACATGTATGTTGCTTGTCCATTAGGTTGCAATATACATTATAAAGAACTTCTGGGTCATATTTTAAGGTACACCAAACTTGTAATAATGCAGTAACAACAACTGCTGCTCTGACTGATTATTAAATTTGTGCAAATATTATCTATCTATAACCAATAAATTAATAAAATATTATCTATATACAATAAATTAATATACTTTTACAGTCATCATGCAATGTAATAGTACATTAGAAAAAGCAGTAAAAGGTACAAGTTTTTTTAAAAGGACCCCTTATACCATGATATATTTCAGGGTTAATAAAAAATATTAAAAACCTGGTATTTTATGTGCAAATGAGAGCTCTTGTTTCTAATAAAAACATATTTTAAATTTCTTAAATGCCATGTGACACTTGTAGGTAGATTATATTTAAGATGCAACATTTTTTAATACAAAGTGTATATATGATTTAGTCTTACAGGATCATTAAAGGTACACATGTACATGTATGCACTAGTAGGTATCAAAATGTGTTCATTTTAATACGGTACTTGTCAAGATGGTTTCCAAGAAGAAATTGTTTGCTCTTTCCGATAGCCATCAAAGTGCATACATCTTTTACAGGACAAAACATTCTGTGACATATTTTTAGATGTACAATAATGGTGGCAATGGAAATGATCCCCTGAGGGACATTAAGAATCCTATTATCCACTGTACCTGAGCCAAACACTCTATTATCAGTTCCATTTATTAAACACACACTTAGTTATTACACACATCACATACCAGCTGCAAAAAGAACAAAAGTATAGACAGTACTTATTTTAACTGCTCTAATGTATATAGCATCTATTGTATGTATATACATGTATCAACAACATACATGTACATATAGTGTTACCCAGCTTACTGGTAAATATATCAACAAAAGCAGTTTAAGCTGCCACTTGCCAACTAGCCAAATATCACAAGTAAATGTTTGTCTTAAAACAATAATAATTATATTGTTTCTTTTGTTTTATTTGGCTAAAATTACCTCCCCCACACCCCAAAATAGTTAGCATTGTATCTTAGTACTTTTATATTTGTTGCATACAAAATACATACTACTACAAATATTAAAGAATATTCCATGCTTCGCATTTTTTTTCCTATTACAACCAGTGCACCACAACTGGACAAAGGCCATGGTATGTGCTTTCCTGTCTGTGGGAAAGTGCATATAAAAGATCCTTTTCTGCATTTGGAAAAATGTAGAAGGTGTCCTCTTATGACTATGTGCCAAAATTAATTAACAAATGTTTTGACATCCAACAGCTGATGATTCATTGATCAATATGCTCAAGTGGTGTCATTATAAACAAAACAAACATTCTTCTTTTTTTCCTACTAGGTATGTGGAGTGACATGTCCATGCAGATATCTAGAAGAGGTGACAAGTTTAATATATATGTACACACATGTACAATCCATGCATTCTAGGATTCTTTTCACAGATCATTTGACAACAAATGTCTCAGCAGTGCTTACTACAGATAAACCCTTAATACACGCATTTACAATCCTTTTTCCATATAAAGCATTGTGTTCTGCTATGTCAGAAATCACTAGCGTGGAAAACCAATGTACTAAAGTGTCTGGCTGCCTACATGCATAATGTATCTAAATCAAACAATTGCAAGCTCTTCGGCCATGCATGTCCGATCATTATTGAATATGCACACATGAAACCAAATCTCTTGAGGAACATACTTTGAGATTTATTTTATTGGTGTAATTCCAGGGTCAGTCTGAATAATGAGCAAGTAATTAATCCTTCAGTTGACAAATACAGAATAGAGTCAAGGTCAACCATAAACAAAACATGTTGATTTTGCTGTTTAAATAATGAGAAAACTTGTAATTAATCCTTTATTTAACAAATTCAGAATACAGTCAAGATCAAC